>NC_057806.1:407951001-407968105 GCF_018294505.1 Triticum aestivum
CCCCACCCTACCATAAGGTGGCGAAAGGGGGTCAAGCCTCCCTAAGAGCAACTCCAGCCGTTCGGCCCCCCAGGGGCTTGAAATAGCGCCGTCTGGGGGCCAACCGGCGATAAAATAGGCGTGGGGGCGGCCGGTTTCCCAACCACCGCCCCAAGCTAACCCCAGACACCGCTTTTTGAAAACAAAAGTCATCGAAAATTCGGCCAAACTTCGTACAAAACAACACAAATTTGGAGGAAATTCAGGCGTTTTCATTGATATTTGTACAAACTAAAAACATAATTTAATAAATAAACTAAAAACTACTACTACTACGCCGCCACCGCCGCCTTGAGCCTTCTACATGCTGACGAGCCTGTAGAAGTTGGTGTAGTCACCGCCGTCGTCATCGTCCTTGCTGCACCCCTGCCATGGGTCGTTATGGCGGACGGGGTTGGACGGCCCGGGCGCCTCCTCGTCGCTGTCGTCGAGGATGACGACGATGTTGGGAAACGTAGCATGCAATTTCAAAAAAAAAATCCTACGCTCACGCAAGATCTATCTAGCAGATGCAAAGCAACGAGAGGGGGAGAGTGTGTCCATGTACCCTCGTAGACCGAAAGCGGAAGCGTTTGACAACACAGTTGATGTAGTCAAACTTCTTCTCGTTCCGACCGATCAAGCACCGAACGTACGGCACCTCCGAGTTCTGCACACGTTCAGCTCGATGACATCCCTCAAACTCTTGATCCATCAAAGTGTTGAGGGAGAGTTCCGTCAGCACGACGGTGTGGTGACGGTGATGGTGAAGTGATCCGCACAGGGCTTCGCCTAAGCACTACGAAGATATGACCGGAAGCGTAAACTATGAAGGGGGCGTCACACATGGCTAACAATTGTTGATTTGTGTTCTAGGCTCCCCTCCTCATATATATAGGTGGGAGGGAGAGGGGGCAGCCAAGGGGTGCCCCAAGTAGGAGGAATCCTACTTGGGGCCTTGTCCAATTCGCCCCCCTTCCTTATTAACCGGAGGGGAAAGGAAAGAGAGAGGGGGAGGGAAGGAAGGGGGAGGCCGAATCCTCCCCTTTCCTTCTCTCTTCCCCTCTTTCCTTCTCCTCCTATTTCGGCCTATATGTAGATATGACCGAGACACCTCTCCGGTCAATAACAAATAGCGGAATCTGGATGTTCATATTGGCTCCCACATATTCAACGAAAATCTTTATCGGTCGTACCGTAATGACAATATACGTTATTCCCTTTGTCATCGGTATGTTACTTGCCCGAGATTCGATCATCGGTATCTTCATACCTAGTTCAATCTTGTTACCGGCAAGTCTCTTTACTCGTTCTGTAATACATCATCCCGCAACTAACTTAATAGTCACATTGCTTACAAGGCTTCTTATGATGTGTATTACCGAGATGGCCCAGAGATACGACAAATCCTAATCTCGATCTATGCCAACCCAACAAACACCTTTGGAGATACCTGTAGAGCATCTTTATAATCGCCCAGTTACCTCGTGATGTTTGATAGCACACAAGGTATTCCTCTGGTATCCGGGAGTTGCATAATCTCATAGTCAAAGGAATATGTATATGACATGAAGAAAGCAATAGCAATAAAACTTAACGATCAATATGCTAAGCTAACGGATGGGTCTTGTCCATCACATCATTCTCGTAATGATGTGATCCCGTTCATCAAATGACAACACATGTCTATGGTTAGGAAACTTAACCATCTTTGATTAATGAGCTAGTCTAGTAAAGGCTTACTAGGGACATGGTGTTTTTGTCTATGTATCCACACATGTATCAAGTTTTCGGTTAATACAATTCTAGCATGAATAATAAACATTTATCATGGTATAAGAAAATATAAATTAAATAACTTTATTATTGCCTCTAGGGCACATTTCCTTTAGTCTCCCACTTGCACTAGAGTCAATAATCTAGTTCACATCGCCATGTGATTTAGCACCAATAGTTCACATCTTTATGTGATTAACACCCATAGTTCACATCGTCATGTGACCAACACCCAAAAGGTTTACTAGAGTCAATAATCTAGTTCATATCGCTATGTGATTAACACCCAAAGAGTACTAAGGTGTGATCCTATTTTGCTTGTGAGAGAAGTTTAGTCAACGGGTCTGCCATATTCAGATCCGTATGTATTTTGTAAATTTCTATGTCTACAATGCACTGCATGGAGCTACTCTAGCTAATTGCTCCCATTTTTAATATGTATCCAGATTAAGATTCAGAGTCATCTGGATCGGTGTAAAAGCTTGCATCGACGTAACTCTTTACGACGAACTCTTTATCACCTCCATAACCGAGAAATATTTCCTTAGTCCTTTTCAGGTATTTTAGGATGTTCTTGACCGTTGTCCAGTGATACACTCCTGGATTATTTTGGTACCTCCCTGCTAGACTTATAGCAAGACACACATCAGGTCTGGTACATAGCATAGCATACATGATAGAACCTATGGCTGAGGCATAGGGAATAACTTTTATTTTCTCTCTATCTTCAGCAATGGTCGGGCATTGAGTCTGACTCAACTTCATACCTTGTAACACAGGAAAGAACCCTTTTTTTGACTGACCCGTCACTGGTACGCGTCGGTGCTATACAAATGGTTTTTAACCCCTTTCTGCAACGGCGTTCAAAACCGTCACATAGTGAGTGACTGCGATAGGGGGTCCTTCCCACACGACCCAGAAACCGTCGGGGATATGCCCTTCTCGGCAAAATGAGGTCGTGTGCGACCGGCAAGCGACCAAATATGGTTATACGTACAGTAGTGCTAAAACAATAAAAAATATAGGCGAAATCGTTTCCGATCGTAAGTACATCCCACACAGTCAGTCCCCGCTAAACGTTTCCATTCGTATATACATCCCACACAGTCACTCCAAGGAAAATTTTTGCGCAAGGTGGCGTAACGCAAACAATTTTCAAGAGAATGTCGTGTGTGATTGTTCATTGATCCAACACGGTTTATTCCTAAAAACTGTGTGCGTTGCCTGAGGTCATCGCCCATGGTGTTTTCTCAATAACCATTTGCAATAGGAAAACCCAATTAGCAGGCTAATTGCCCTATTATTATTAATCCATTTATTAATCTAATTGACATTCATATTAAGCACATAATATATTTCATTTCCATATTAAGGAAGCATGATTTCATAATTGAAATACATCCGAGTACAACATGATATAGCTTCAGCACTCAGCTACCCCATTACACAACTGCACCAACACCAAGTTTCACATGCATCATCTAGAACCTTTCGAAATTAGCATCATAGACGGTGCATAGACAGATGCATCTCATATAGAAAACTGCTGAAGCGGAAGCCGAATATTGAGTCTTCATTCATGTTGAAGGTCTTTGCAACTTTAGGCCAGTGCCTGTGCATGATTGACCGTCCATCCTTCGTCCTCTTTAGGAACACTTCAATATTGAACCATGGGTGTTGTATGAAAACTTTTCTCGCCTCCTGACCATAGAGGTGGTTTGAGAGGTAATCATCAGTAAACCTCAGTGCTTCCCATTGTTTCCCTGCAACACATATAAGGTAGTTAGTCATCAGGTTAAGTAAGGGATCGCATGCTATCAGTAAAATATGTTGATGAAAAATAAGCACATTGCAGATTCATCATATTAATTCAAGCCACATGGAAACCAATTTATCCAAACCAAGCATGATTAAGAACTAGGAAATATAACACTTGTATATGTTTCTCATGTATTAAGTGCAGCGAAATTCGATTTATTCCTCACATGGTATACAATAACAGAATGCAACCACAACAATTGAACATCGCATTGCATAATTGAACCAAGCAGTTCACTAAACACCACAACAAATGAACCAAACGTTAACTGAGCACCACATTGCACAATATAACATACTCCTAATAGAAGATCAGACAGTTAACCAAACCAAGCATGCTTAACAACTTGGAAATATAGCAATTGTGTTTGTTTCTCATGTATTTAGTACAACCAAATTCGATTTATTTCTCACATGGTATACAATAACAGAATGCAGCCACAACAATTGAACATCACATTGCAGAATTGAACCAAATAGTTAACTAAACACCACAACAAATGAACCAAACGTTAACTGAGCACCATATTGCACAACATAACATAGTCCTAATAGAAGACCAGACAGCTAAACAAACCAAGCATGCTTAACAACTTGGAAATATAGCAATTGTATTTGTTTCTCATGTGTTTAGTACAGCCAAATTCAATTTATTTCTCACATGGTATACAATAACAGAATGCACCCACAACAATTGAACATCGCATTGCAGAATTGAACCAAACAGTTAACTAAACACCACAACAAATGAAGATCAGACAGTTAACCAAACCAAGTATGCTTGACAACTTGGAAAATTGCACCCTGAAGAATTGAACACCACATTTGCAAAATTGAACTAAACAGTTAACTGAACACCACATTGCCCGACATATAGAACATATACACTAGAGCAGAAGATTGCAAGGTAAAAGTAGATAGCACAATTCACTAGAATTTGTTAAGGAAAGGCAGTAGCTAGCAAACTGAACACGGATCCTTATAGTGAGCTAATAAGACAAGCTACTCCTCATTGTCGGAGATACAGATGACGATTGGTGATACGTCTCCAACGTATCTATAGTTTTTGATTGCTCCATGCTATATTATTTACTGTTTTGAATGTTTATGGGCTTTATTATACACTTTTATATCATTTTTGGGACTAACCTATTAACCCAGAGCCCAGTGCCAGTTTCTGTTTTTTACCCTCTTTTAGGGTTTCGAAGAAAAGGAAAATCAAACAGGAGTCCTATTGACCTGAAACTTCACGGAACTCATTTTTGGAAGGAAAGAAGCCCAGAAGACTTGGAGTGCACGTCGGGGGCTCTGCGAGGAGGTCAAGAGGCAGGGGGCACGCCCTCCACCCTCGTGAGCCCCTCGTGGCCCCCGTGACGTACTTCTTCCGCCTATATATCTCCATATACCCTAAAAACATCCGTGAGCACAATAGATCGGGAGTTCCGCCGCCAGAAGCCTCCGTAGCCACCGAAAGCCAATCTAGACCCGTTCCGGCACCCTGCCGGAGGGGGCAATCCCTCTCTGGTGTCCATCTTCATCATCCCGGTGCTCTCCATGACGAGGAGGGAGTAGTTCTCCCTCGGGGCTGAGGGTATGTACCAGTAGCTATGTGTTTGATCTCTCTCTCTCTCTCTCTCGTGTTCTTGATTTGGCACGATCTTGATGTATCGCGAGCTTTGCTATTATAGTTGGATCTTATGTTTCTCCTCCCCCTCTTCTCTCTTGTAATGAATTGAGTTTCCTCTTTGAAGTAATCTTATCGGATTGAGTCTTTAAAGATTTGAGAACACTTGATGTATGTCTTGCCGTGCGTATCTGTGGTGACAATGGGATATCACGTGATTCACTTGATGTAAGTTTTGGTGATCAACTTGCGGGTTCCGCCCATGAACCTATGCATAGGGGTTGGCACACGTTTTCGTCGTGATTCTCCGGTAGAACTTTGGGGCACTCTTTGAGGTCCTTTGTGTTGGTTGAATAGATGAATCTGAGATCGTGTGATGCATATCGTATAATCACACCCACGGATACTTGAGGTGACATTGGAGTATCTAGGTGACATTAGGGTTTTGGTTGATTTGTGTCTTAAGGTGTTATTCTAGTATGAACTCTAGGGCTGTTTGTGACACTTATAGGATTAGCCCAACAGATTGATTGGAAAGAATATCTTTGAGGTGGTTTCGTACCCTACCATAATATCTTCATTCGTTCTCCGCTATTAGTGACTTTGGAGTGACTCTTTGTTGCATGTTGAGGGATAGTTATATGATCCAATTATGTTATTATTGTTGAGAGGACTTGCACTAGCGAAAGTATGAACCCTAGGCCTTATTTCCACACATTGCAATACCATTTACCCTCACTTTTATCATTAGTTACCTTGCTGTTTTTATATTTTCAGATTACAAAAACTATTATCTACCATCCATATACCGCTTGTATCACCATCTCTTTGCCGAACTAGTGCACCTATACAATTTACCATTGTATTGGGTGTGTTGGGGACACAAGAGACTCTTTATTATTTGGTTGCAGGGTTGCTTGAGAGAGACCATCTTCATCCTACGCCTCCTACGGATTGATAAACCTTAAGTCATCCACTTGAGGGAAATTTGCTACTGTCCTACAAACCTCAGCACTTGGAGGCGCAACAACGTCTACAAGAAGAAGGTTGTGTAGTAGACATCAAGATCTTTTCTGGCGCCGTTGCCGGGGAGGTGAGTGCTTGAAGGTATATCTGTAGATCTTGCAATCGAGTCTTTTAGTTTCTTGTTTTATCACTAGTTTAGTTTATAAAAGAAAATTACAAAAAATGGAATTGAGTTTGTCTCATACGCTTCACCTTTTTAATATCTTTCGTGAGTATGATGGAAAGGATAATTGTGCTCAAGTGCTAGAAGAAGAAATCTATAAAATGTTTGGCACTAAATATTTGAATGATGAGCTTGATTGCAATGTTGTTAGTATGAATTCCTTGAATATCCATGATACTAATGATATGCAAAGCCACAAGCGTGGGGAAGCTATGTTTGATGAAGATGATATTTTTTGTCCCCCAAGTTTTGATGAGCAAATTTATTATGATGAAAGCATGCCTCCTATTTACGATGATTATATTGATGAAAGTGGATTTGGAGAGGTCATGACTTTATTTTGTGATGAATCCACTATTTTGGAAGAGGTTCCAATTGATTATGAGAACAAAGTTGCTATCTATGATGATTATTGTGATGACTTGTATGCTCTAAAGAATAATGATATCCATGAAACTTGTCATCATGATTTTAGTTTTGAATTGGATTATGCCTCACATGATAATTATTTTGTTGAGTTTGCTCCCACTATTATTCATGAGAAGAATTTTGCTTATGTGGAGAGTAGTAAATTTTCTATGCTTGTAGATAATGAAAAGAATGCTTTAGGTGCGGGTTATATTGTTGAATTAATTCATGATGCTACTGAAAATTATTACGAGGGAGGAATATATGCTTGTAGGAATTGCAATAATACCAAGTTTCCTCTCTATGTGCTTAAAGTTTTGAAGTTATGCTTGTTTTGCCTTCCTATGCTAGTTGATTATTGTTCCCATAAGTTGTTTGCTCACAAAATCCCTATGCATAGGAAGTATGTTAGACTTAAATGTGCTATTAATATTCTTCATGATGCTCTTTTTATTTTACAATTCTTATATTTTATGTGAGCAACATTGAAATCATCATGCCTAGCTAGGGGCATTAAACGATAGCGCTTGTTGGGAGGAAACCCAATTTTATTTTAGTTCCTTACTTTGTTCCTGTTTAGTAATAAATAATTCATCTAGACTATGTTTAGATGTGGTTTTATGGTTTTAATTAGTGTTTGTGCCAAGTAGAACCTTTGGGAAGACTTGGGGAAAGTCTTGTTGATCATGCTGTAAAAAACAGAAACTTTAGCGCTCACGAGAATTGCTGCCATTTTTATTTGGAGAGTGCTATTTAGTTAATTATTTTTGCATATGATTAATAGATAAATTCCTCAGGTCCAGAAATTTATTTGAGATTTTATGAGTTCCATAAGTATACGTTTGATCCAGATTACTACAGACTGTTCTGTTTTTGACAGATTCTGTTTTTCATGTGTTGTTTACTTATTTTGATGAATCTATGGCTAGTAAAATAGTTTATAAACCATAGAGAAGTTGGAATACAGTAGGTTTAACACCAATATAAATAAATAATGAGTTCATTACAGTACCTTGAAGTGGTGATTTATTTTCTTATACTAACAGAGCTTACGAGTTTTCTGTTAAGTTTTGTGTTGTGAAGTTTTCACGTTTTGGGTAAGGATTCGATGGACTATGGAATAAGGAGTGGCAATAGCCTAAGCTTGGGGATGCCCATGGCACCCCAAGGTAATATTCAAGGAAAACCAAGAGCCTAAGCTTGGGGATGCCCCGGAAGGCATCCCCTCCTTCGTCTTTGTTCATCGGTAACTTTACTTGGAGCTATATTTTTATTCGCCACATGATATGTGTTTTGCTTGGAGCGTCAATTTATTTTGTTAGAATTTTCTTGCTGTTATTTAGAACAATGTTTTGCATCTTTTATTTCAATAAAAGTGGCATTGATAGCCTTCACTATGCCTATGTTACAAGTCTTCATGTTGCTGTTTGAAAACAGAAAGTTTACCGCTGTTGCAATAATTCCCTAGAAAAGTAAGAATGTGATAAAATGTTGAAACCTTTTGCATATTAAGATCTGATAAATTTACTGCAGCGGGAATTTTCTTTCATAATTTTTGGAGGTAGGGAAGTATGGATGTTGCTGCATTCTTTACAGACTATCCTGTTTAGGCATATTGCTGTTATGTTTGCATTGTTTGCATATGTTTGCTTCTTTAATGATTCTATTTGAGGGTAGGACTATTAAATATGCAGTGGCATTTAGTATGCAATGTTGAATAATAATTTTAGTGATTTGCTACAGTAGAGTATGATAAGGTTTTGGCAATGGCTTATACTAACTTATCTCACGAGTCCTTGTTGAGTTTTGTGTGGATGAAGCTTTTGAGATTTAGGGAGACCGTGATATGAGAGGAATTAAGGAGACACAAAAGCTCAATCTTGGGGATTCCCAAGGCACCTCAAGATAATATTTCAAGAAGTCTCAAGCGTCTAAGCTTGGGGATGCCCCGGTTGGCATCCCACCTTTCTTCTTCAACAACTATCGGTTAGTATCGGTTGATCCTAAGTTTTTGCTTCTTCACATGATGATTGCTATTCTTAGATGTCATTTTATTTTGCTTCGCTTGCTGTTTGAATAAATTACCAAGATCTGAAATTATTAAATGTTAGAGAGTCTTCACATAGTTGCATAATTATTCAACCACTCATTGATCTTCACTTATATCTTTCGGAGTAGTTTGTCGATGCTCTAGTACTTCACTTATATCTTTTAGAGCATGGTGATAGTTTTATTTTGAAGAAATAGATGAACTCTCATGCTTCACTTATATTATTTTGAGAGTCTTAAATAGCATGGTAATTTGCTTAAAATCCTAATATGCTAGGTATTCAAGAATAATAAAATTCTCTTATGAGTGTGTTGAATACTAAGAGAAGTTTGATACTTGATGATTGTTTTGAGATATGAGGATGGTAATATTAGAGTCATACTAGTTGAGTAGTTGTGAATTTGAGAAATACTTGTGTTGAAGTTTGTGATTCCCATAGCATGCACGTATGGTGAACCGTTATGTGATGAAGTTGGAGCATGATTTATTTACTGATTGCCTTCCTTATGAGTGGCGGCCGGGGACGAGCGATGGTCTTTTCCTACCAATCTATCCCCCTAGGAGCATGCGCGTAGTACTTTGTTTCGATAACTAATAGATTTTTGCAATAAGTATGTGAGTTCTTTATGACTAATGTTGAGTCCATGGATTATACGCACTCTCACCCTTCCACCATTGTTAGCCTTTCTTGTACCACGCAACTTTTGCCGGTACCATAAACCCACCATACACCTTCCTCAAAACAGCCACCATACCTACCTATTATGGCATTTCCATAGCCATTCCGAGATATATTGCCATGCAACTTTCCACCGTTCCGTTTATTATGACATGCTCCATCATTGTCATATTTCTTTGCATGATCATGTAGTTGACATTGTATTTGTGGTAAAGCCACCGTTCATAATTCTTTCATACATGTCACTCATGCATCATTGCACATCCCGGTACACCGCCGGAGGCATTCATATAGAGTCATATCTTGTTCTAAGTATTGAGTTGTAATTCTTGAGTTGTAAGTAAAAAAGAAGTGTGATGATCATCATTATTAGAGCATTGTCCCGGTGAGGAAAGGATGATGGAGACCATGATTCCCCCACAAGTCGGGATGAGACTCCGGATGAAAATAAATAAATAAAAGAGGCCAGTGAAGCCTAAATAAAAAAAAAGAAAAAAAGAGGCCAAAAAAAGAGGAGGCCCAAATAAAAAAATAAAATAAAAAAATAAAAAAATGAGAGAAAAAGAGAGAAGGGGCAATGCTACTATCCTTGTACCACACTTGTGCTTCAATGTAGCACCATGATCTTCATGATAGAGAGTCTCCTATGTTGTCACTTTCATATACTAGTGGGAATCTTTCATTATAGAACTTGGCTTGTATATTCCAATGATGGGCTTCCTCAAAATGCCCTAGGTCTTCGTGAGCAAGCGAGTTGGATGCACACCCACTAGTTTCTTTTGTTGAGCTTTCATACACTTATAGCTCTAGTGCATCCGTTGCATGGCAATCCCTACTCACTCACATTGATATCTATTGATGGGCATCTCCATAGCCCGTTGATACGCCTAGTTGATGTGAGACTATCTTCTCCCTTTTTGTCTTCTCCACAACCACCATTCTATTCCACCTATAGTGCTATGTCCATGGCTCACACTCATGTATTGCGTGAAGATTGACAAAGTTTGAGAACATCAAAAGTATGAAACAATTGCTTGGCTTGTCATTGGGGTTGTGCATGATTTAAATATTTTGTGTGGTGAAGATAGAGCATAACCAGACTATATGATTTTGCAGGGATAGCTTTCTTTTGCCATGTTATTTTGAGAAGACATAATTTCTTAGTTGGTAAGTATTATTATTTTTACGTCAATATGAACTTTTGTCTTGAATCTTATGGATTTGAATATTCATACCACAATCAAGAAGAATTACATTGAAATTATGCCAACTAGCACTCCGCATCAAACATTCTGTTTTTATCATTTACCTACTCGAGGACGAGCATGAATTAAGCTTGGGGATGCTGATACGTCTCCAACATATCTATAATTTTCGATTGCTCCATGCTATATTATTTACTGTTTTGAATGTTTATGGGCTTTATTACAAACTTTTATATCATTTTTGGGACTAACCTATTAACCCAGAGCCCAGTTCCAGTTTTTGTTTTTACCCTGTTTTAGGGTTTCGAAGAAAAGGAAAATCAAACAGAGTCCTGTTGACCTGAAACTTCACGGAACTCATTTTTGGAAGGAAAGAAGCCCAGAAGACTTGGAGTGCACGTCGGGGGCTTTGCGAGGAGGTCATGAGGTAGGGGGTGCGCCCACCCCCCTGGGCGCGCCCTCCACCCTCGTGAGCCCCTCGTGCCCCCCCCTGACGTACTTCTTCCGCTTATATATTTCCATATACCCTAAAAACATCCGTGATCACAATAGATCGGGAGTTTCGCCGCGAGAAGCCTCCGTAGCCACCGAAAGCCAATCTAGACCCGTTCCGGCACCCTGCCGGAGGGGGCAATCCCTCTCCGGTGTCCATCTTCATCATCCCGGTGCTCTCCATGACGAGGATGGAGTAGTTCTCCCTCGGGGCTGAGGGTATGTACCAGTAGCTATGTGTTTGATCTCTCTCTCTCTCTCTCTCTCTCTCTCTCTCGTGTTCTTGATTTGGCACAATCTTGATGTATCGCGAGCTTTGCTATTATAGTTGGATCTTATGTTTCTCCTCCCCCTCTTCTCTCTTGTAATGAATTGAGTTTCCCCTTTGAAGTAATCTTATTGGATTGAGTCTTTAAAGATTTGAGAACACTTGATGTATTTCTTGCCGTGCGTATGTGTGGTGACAATGGGATATCACGTGATTCACTTGATGTATGTTTTGGTGATCAACTTGCGGGTTCCGCCCATGAACCTATGCATAGGGGTTGGCACATGTTTTCGTCGTGATTCTCCGGTAGAACTTTGGGGCACTCTTTGAGGTCCTTTGTGTTGGTTGAGTAGATGAATCTGAGATTGTGTGATGCATATCGTATAATCACACCCACGGATACTTGAGGTGACATTGGAGTATCGAGGTGACATTAGGGTTTTGGTTGATTTGTGTCTTAATGCGTTATTCTAGTACGAACTCTAGGGCTATTTGTGACACTTATAGGAATAGCCCAACGGATTGATTGGAAAGAATAAGTTTGAGGTGGTTTCGTACCCTACCATAATCTCTTCGTTCGTTCTCCGCTATTAGTGACTTTGGAGTGACTCTTTGTTGCATGTTGAGGGATAGTTATATGATCCAATTATGTTATTATTGTTGAGAGGACTTGCACTAGCGAAAGTATGAACCCTAGGCCTTATTTCCACACATTGCAATACCGTTTACGCTCACTTTTATCATTAGTTACCTTGCTGTTTTTATATTTTCAGATTACAAAAACTATTATCTACCATCCATATACCACTTGTATCACCATCTCTTCGCCGAACTAGTGCACCTATACAATTAACATTGTATTGGGTGTGTTGGGGACACAAGCGACTCTTTGTTATTTGGTTGCAGGGTTGCTTGAGAGAGACCATCTTCATCCTACGCCTCCTACGGATTGATAAACCTTAGGTCATCCACTTGAGGGAAATTTGCTTCTGTCCTACAAACCTCTGCACTTGGAGGCCCAACAACGTATACAAGAAGAAGGTTGTGTAGTAGACATCAATTGGCTCCTTGGACATGGAAGAGGGCGAGGCCTCCGCATCATGGGTGCCCTCGTCGTAGTGGTGAGTTGCCCGAGCCACTCCGGGCACCAACCTACTGGCTCTCGAGATGAGGTAAGCACATGCACGCTGAGAAAACACCTCATAGTCTTTGTCGAAGGCACCGATGATGGCCTTGAGAAAACGTCACAAACTATCGTTTAAAGCAGCCAACCGCGTCGCGGTGTCAGCGCACGAGGCATCGACGGTGGCCTCGACAACGAGGTGCTCCTCCAAGATCTGGGGGTCGGCACGGATGGCAGCCATCATGACCTCATCCGCGCGTGTGGCCATGATTTGCTTCTCCGCTGCGAAATGCTCCTTGAGATCCTGGCTATACTGTGTGCACCATGGCTTAGGGCGGCGCTTATTTGGTGGAGGGGTCGGTGATTTGGGTGGAAGGCGTCACGCCGGCGGTCAAAGCATGTGGGATGTGGAAGGAAGAGGAGGATGGGGGTCGGGTGTGGATTACCTGCCTGGATAGACGAGGCCGAGCAGCGTTAAGGAGGGTCGCCGACGAGGAGGTGGCGCTGCAAGCAAGGACTGAAGGTTTCGACTTGAAAAGGAAGGCAGAAACAGGGGAAATGTGGCTTTTGGTAAGGGGGAGGGCGGGGAGGTAGATATTTCCGCGGAAGCCGAAAATTTGGAATCACTTTAGCGAAAAAACTGGCACGCAAAGTGTCATCAGACATGGTCCCTTATTCAGAGCGGGCTGTGGACTGTAGCAGTCGCACCTTCTCACGTAAGCCATATGCGTACTATACTCCAACGGTGCTCCAAGATATTTTGTGCTGCATCTCATATGGTTGGTTATAATAAACTATGTGGGATCTACTTGATTTTTCGTCTTGATTTGAATTACATAATGGGGTCACAGTGAAAATGGACGGTGTTTGAATTGCTAGACCTTTTATCTGTAGTGAACATGCAACTATATGTGTGTCGTAAAGTAATTGGAATTATTCAGGGTTCGTTTCAACATTTTATACATTAAATTATTTTTCTAGCCATTTCAGGTGCACAATTCAAAATTAAACTAGATGCACATGCTTAGGTGCACCAACATGGGTTGTAAAATCATATATGTGTCCATGGGTTTATGCTTATGTCCCATGCAAGAAATGAGGATGAATTTCGAACGCCACGACACCGTGGCTCTCCGGCAAACGTCGACGTACTTGCTTTTGTAATTCTAGTAAATCCAAAAGTCGTCCCAAATTTATGAAACTCGGCATGCTATCATGGAGTGGCATCAACATGCCGTGGTAAAAAATTTGTCCCATCTGGGGCAGGTTTGGGTATAAGTTTGTCATAAACCAGAGCTTCTCACAACAAGTGTGATGGTTTTGATAGGGTACGTTTCACCTTCTGGACGAAACGATATCCGTTGCCTCTTCTCGATTTCAATTTTTCCCTAGTGTCAACATAGAACAACAGGAGTGTTGGGTCAATTTTTGGGATTTTTTAGGGTTCGCTTGCACATTTTTATACATTAACTGAGTTTTCTATGCATTCATGTGCATAATTGAAATTTGAACTACATGCACATGCTCTAATGCATATAAATTAGTTGAAAATTCAAATCTGTGTCCTTCGTTGCATGCTTAGGTCACATGCAAGAAATGAGAATGAATGTCAAACACCCTGCCACCGTCACTCGGCCGCAAACATTGAGATACCTGGTTTTTTAATTCTAGTAAATCCAAAGCTCCTTTGAAATTCATGAAACTTGGCATGCTATCATGGAGCAACATCAACATGCCGTGGTAAATTTTTTGTCCCGTTTGAGGCAGGTTTGGGGATATGCTTCTCACAAACCATAGCTTCTCACAACAAGCCTGGTGGTTTCAGTAGGGAATGCCCCACCTTTGGTGACGAAACGATATCCATTGCCTCTTCTCGATTTCAATTTTTTCCTAGTGTCAACATAGAACAACAGGAGTGTTGTGACAATCTTTGGGATTTTTCGGGGTTCGCTTGGGCATTTTTATGCATTAACTGAATTTTCTATGCATTCATGTGCATAATTCAAATTTGAACTACAGGCACATCCTCTAATGCATATAAATTGGTTGAAAATTTGAATCTGTGTCCTTGGTTGCATGCTTAGGTCCCATGTAAGAAATGTGAATGAATGTCAAACACCCTGCCACCGTCACTCGGCTGCAAACACTTAGATACCTGGTTTTTAAATTCTAGTAAATCCAAAAATCGTCTGAAATTCATGAAACTTGTCATGCTTTCATGGAGCGGCATCAACATGCGTTTGTAAATTTTTTGTCTCATTTGGGGCAGGTTTGGGTATATGCTTCTCACAAATCAGAGCTTCTCACAACAAGCATGATGGTTTCGGTAGGGAACGTCCCACCTTTGGGGACAGAACGATATCCATTGCCTCTTATTGCTTTCAAATTTTTTTCTCGTGTCAGCATAGAACAACAGGAGTGTTGTGTCAACTTTTGTGATTTTTTGGGGTTTGTTTGGAAACTTTTACGCATTAACTGAGTTTTCAATGCATTTATGTGCATAATACAAATTTGAACTACATGCACATTGTGGCACCCCGGCTCAGAGCGACCGGTTTACCTTGTATTGCCAACCCAGAGATCATGTCTTCTGGCAACACACAACATCTTGATATAAAAAACACGGCTTTATTGAACTAGCAGAAGCAAAGTGTGATGTTACATCAAGTTGCGAGGCCAAGCGGCACACTCGGTGCGGCTGAACAATATGTACATTATTTAGTGAACATAAAAGGGGCCTCGAGCACAACAATCTACACGGCAGCGGAACAACGACGTAGCGGGACTCCATAGCACAGGGAAACCGATGTGGACATGGTCTAGGCACGGCAGCACTCCGATCCAGTTAGACTTTCCTGAAATCTGGCATAACACGCCAGGTCAGTACATTGAATGTACTTGCAAGCTCACAACAAACATAACCATAATGACAAACAATATCATGACATTTAATCAAGTTAAATGCGAACAACATCATGCTACTCATGCAGTGAAACCAAACTTGTGCATCGAGTCACTCAGACTCCCTTACCAACATGGTCGCCTCACGACCGAACCGTGCTCACGACGAAGCATGAACGGAACCATACTTTGTCCAACTGGTTATCTCGTCACCAAACCGTGATCAATTCCGGATCACAAGTGATCCCACAACGGTCAGTCTCACTGACCACATCATGATCCAACCAGTGCAATGCAAGTTCATTAGTGTGGCAGATTTATTATTAACAGTTGATCCATGGTGTGACTTAGTTACGAACTGGGCCCTTATCCACGGGCGCGGCTATCAATAGATTAATACACTCTGCAGAGGTAGCGCACTTTACCCACACCACGAAACCCATGGCCTCGCACTCCCATTCGGGTGGACCAGCGGCATTCCGACAGAACTCTCCCGTTGCCATGGCACTCTTGCGGCCACTCCGACCAACTCCCCACTGGGCTTAGTCCTGGGTGACCCAGCCTACCAAAGGCAAAACTACCACCGTCGTGGCAAATAAACAGTCCCAAACAGGGACATGGTACCATAATAAGAATGGGTCCATAAGATTATGTCTGCTTACCGGGCCAGGGTAAAGCATGCCCATAACCTTCCCTCATTGGAGGCACCGACAAAAGGCATGACAACAGACGACTAAGGGCCTCCCAATAAAGGCAAATGTGGTTGCACTTGTCAGCCTGACTCAGTGGCACCATGACTCGATCAACTTTATGTTCAAGTTCAATTATCATCAGGTTTAACTTGAAATAAAATGCTCGAGTCAATATATGCCATGCTTATGCAATCATATAACGTGCATCACATATCATAACAGATCAACTTCATTCAAAGTTCTACTTGCACAAACTTAACTCTCAACACTTCTGGTCCTTTCCTACTTGTTATTCATACTCATCACTTTAGTTGACTTTAATCAAATAAAAATTATCTATGCATGTATAAAGGAAAAATAATACCGCCAATCATATCACCATAGTCATAACAAATTTACTTAGATTATCTTCTCCAACTACATTTCACTAGTTCAAGCATTCACTTTTGTTAACTAAGCATTTGATCATGACAAAGTAAATAACACAAGAAATTATTTAATGTAATACTATATGCAATGAATAACATATAAATTCAAGTAGAAAATTATGAATATTGCAAAGACAGCATGAAAATGTTTCTGTGGCTTGCCTTAGTGCAGAGGAGCTCCACACTCCTCCTGGATGCCTTCAAGACAAGATTCAACTTCTGAAAATAATTCAAATGACAAAAATAAAATATCAAGAACACTTCTGAAAATTACCAGAAATTCTAGGCAGCAAGGAAAAATCCCATTTTGGGTGTGCTGCTAGGATTTTCCAGTAAGAACATAATGCAAAAAGAATCAACTCATTTGGACTTGTAGAATAAGAGTTATAGCTGGCCAAAGTTTGGTCAAAATTTGAACTAAATTTGAATTAAA
>NC_057806.1:407968416-408059911 GCF_018294505.1 Triticum aestivum
CCGGGCGCCACCACTCATACCGCTTCGGCCATGGTCTGAGTGGCTGACAGCGGGCCCCGCTAGTCAGGTCGGAGGGATGGGGAGAAGGAAACAGAGCACGGCGAGGCCCCGTCGGAGCTCACGCCGGCAAGGAGGCCTGCTTGGCCCGATCCAAAGGGATAGGATGGGAGAGGAGATTGAGATGCACCTGCCCGAACCCGTAGCGTGGCTAAGGGTGGCCGGACGGGGTCGGAACAGAGCTCTCTAGCGGCGGCAGCGAGCGGGGCTCGTCAGAGTTGGCGATTCCGTTAAGGCAGGGCCGGTTCAGCAGCTCCAACGACACCAGCTCGCACCAGTGAACCACCACGAACACACCAGAGTGGTTGGTGGATCTCGAGCGGCTCTGGAGAGTGAGGGAGCAGTGGACGGGGATTGCCGTCGAGCACGGGTCAGGGACGGCGGCTAGAGGCTTGCCCGGCCGGGCTGCGGCTTCCTACGAGATCGTGGAGGTGTGCTGAGTGTGTGTTTGTGTGGAGAGAATCGAGTTCGGAAGGGGGCTATATATAGGCGAGGCTGAGGCGGGGATCGAGAGCTCATCGGAGCTCTCTAGAGCGTCGCCCAACGACGAATGGCGTCAGTGAGAGAGGGGGAAGACGTCGGAGATCATGCGGAGGCTGTAGACGAGCAGAGACGAGCACATGAGCATGGTACGCGATGAGCACAGGGGCACGGGCACACTGTTGCCATGGCTGTGCCGTGCCCGTGCTCGCTCCGGCGAGCTCCTGCATCGGTGAGCGCCAGGGTGCAGTTATGGAGGTTCAAACGAAGATGGTGGCACGGTTTGGTAAGGTGCGGTGGTCGGGGCAGCGAGCACGCGCGCAACAGAGGCGTTGGCGCCACAAAGAGTGCGTCGACCGCATGCCAAACACCTTGGACTTGCGTGGTCACCGCGTGAACTTTGGCATCAGGCTGAGCTAAGCGCAAACACTATGTATGGCGGCTAGTCCTTAGTGGTTTTGGTCGTTTTGCATAGTTGGATGGGTCACAGGTGCACTGTGTGAGTGGCTCTCTTCCTGGCAAGTTTCTGGACAGAAACTTGTGAGTTTTGCTGAGAAAAATCTAGTGAGAGTTAAGGGCTGTGCTTTGGGGTTTTGTAATCTCTTAGGAGGGTGATTAAGCTGATAAAAGATCAGCCCCAAAAGATCAAGCAAAAATATACTTGTTGTACAAACTGGTCATTTGGTCCAGAACAGAAATGATTTTCTGTAGCAAAAATATGACAAAAAGTTATGCAATATTTTTTCTCAGAGAGGTGCCCCGGGGTTCAAAGAATAATTGGGAATTTTCTCAGATTTTTGTGGGCAAAGAAAAATGGGGTTGCTTTGGAGCACACTTCTCTGAAGTGATTTTTAGGGAAGAAAATGAATATTTTTCTTTTATGAAAAATATTCTGTGGGCTTTTGTTGGAGGTTTTCAGAGAAGGAAAAGTGAATTAGAGGTGGATGGGTCACTTGGGTGAAAATCAAGGGTAAGCCCAAGTGTTCAAGTCCATCTGAATTGATTCAAAACTCCAAATCCAAAGCAGATGCAAAAGAAAGTCTGGAAAAAGAGAGAAGGCAAAAACCAGCCTGTCACAAACCTCCCCCACTTAAGATGAATCTCGTCCTCAAGATTCAGTTGCTTGGGAAAACAATTCAGGGTAGGTTGTCTTTAAAAAATCCTCTCTTTCCCAGGTTGCCTCTTCTTTGGTATGATGCTCCTACTGTACCTTGTAAAATTTGATCGCTTTGCTGCGTTTGACCCTTCCTGCCTCATCCAAGATTTTGAACGGTCTCTCCTCATAAGTTAAATCTTTGGCAAGCTCAATCTCTGACATATTAGTCCTCTTCTCGGGTGGTGAAATACACCTTCTCAGCCATGATAAGTGGAACACGTTGTGTACTTCTGACAATTCTGGTGGCAATTCCAACTGATAGGCAACTGTACCAACTCGTGTCATGATGGGGAACAGACCGATATACCTTGGTGCTAATTTGCCTCGGGTGACCGTGAGATACACGTGTTCACCAGCTTCAAAACTGACTTGCCGATGTTTGGCATCATAATAACTCTTTTGTCGTGACTTAGCCAGTTGTAGTCTATCTCGAATTTCCTTGACTTGTTTTTCTGCCTCTAATATCAGATCCGTACCGAAAATACGGCTATCTCTGGTTTGGGACCAATTTAACGGAGTGCGGCACTTACGGCTATACAAAGCTTCAAAGGGCGACATTTTTAGACTGGTTTGAAAACTTTTGTTGTATGAGAATTCCGCATATGGTAGACAATCTTCCCATTTGGGTCCATCGGCTAAGGCACATGCTCGAAGCATGTCCTCAAGGATTTGATTTACCCGTTTAGTCTGTCCATCTGTTTGTGGATCATAGGCGGTGCTATATTTGAGAGCGATCCCCAAAGTTTGATGGAGTTGGGACCAAAATGCGGATGTAAACAATGAACCTCGGTCTGAAGTGATTGTTTTTGGCACTCCATGCAAACTGACAATCCGGGATACATACAATTGTGCAAGTTTATTAGCGTGAAGAGTGGTGCGGATTAGAATAAAGTGAGCGCCTTTAGTCAACGTGTCCACTATGACCCATATAGCATCATTGCCTCGGTGAATTCTGGGTAGACCGGTGATAAAGTCCATGCAGACATTGTCCCATTTCCATTGCGAGACGGGTAGGGATTGGAGAAGTCCGACGGGTTTTTGGTGTTCCGCCTTTACTTTGTTGTAGATATCGCAACAAGCGACAAAATATGCGATGTCCCTTTTCATTCCATCCCACCAAAATACCTGTCGAAGGTCTTCGTACATTTTAGTTCCGCCTAGGTGTATTGAATATGAGGATTCGTGTGCTTCTCCCAAAATTTTCTTGCTTAATTCTACCTACTCAGGTACGCATATCCTTCCTCGGAACCTGAGTGTACCCAGTGCGTCTCTTGAGAAATCTCGAGTATTACCTTCTTGTAGGTTTTTGATATATACTTGCAGACTCTCGTCTTCAGCCTGTGCTATGCGAATCTCCTATTCTAGTGTAGGAGTTATTTCCAAAATATTCGCAAGGCTGACATTTACAATTACCAAGTTGAGCTGAGCGATCTCCTGCTGGAGTTCTGGAGGCAAAGACTCCATCATGGCATTCAAGTTGGCAGGCTTGCCACTGAGGGCATCAACAACTACGCTAGCCTTTCCTGGATGGTAATTTATTTCCAAATCATAGTCTTTGACCAACTCGAGCCATCTTCGCTGTCGAAGGTTTAAGTCTGGTAGGGTGAATATATATTTGAGACTCTTGTGGTCGGTAAATATTTGACATCTCTTTCCAATGAGATAATGTCTCCAAATCTTTAGAGAGTGCACAACAACGACCAGTGTAGGATAGTTTCCTTCATGAGGTCATAGCTGGCGAGATGCATAGGCTACCACCTTGCCGTCTTGCATAAGTACACACCCAATGTCCTATCTAGATGCGTTGCAATACACATCAAAGCTGCGGTAAATGTTTGAGGGAGTCAAGACCGGTGCTGATGTTAATCTGGTTTTTAGCTCATTAAAGCTCCACTCGCAATCCTCAGTCCATTCAAACTTCTTGTCCTTCTTGAGGAGTTCTATCATGGTCTTGGCAATTTTGGAGAATCCTTCGATGAACCGTCGGTAGTAACCGCTAATCCAAGGAAACTCTGGATTTGGGATACTGTCGTGGGTGCTTCCCAATCGAGCACATCTTTCACTTTGCTAGGATCCACTGCGATACCTTCTGCTGAAAGAACATGCCCCAGAAATCCGACTTGTTTGAGCGAAAACTCACATTTGCTGAATTTTTCATAAAGCTGATGGTCATGGAGTCGTTGTAAGACTGCTCAAAGGTGTTCTGCGTGTTCTTCGTCACTCTTGGAGTATATGAGAATATCATCGATGAAAACCACCACAAACTTACCCAAGAATTCCATGAACACCTTATTCATCATATGCATGAAAAAGGCGGGGCATTTGTGAGACCGAAAGACATCACCGTATATTCATAGAGACTGTACCGGGTAGTGAACGCGGTCTTAGGAATATCTTCCTCCTTGATTTTTAGTTGATGATATTCGGTCCTTAAATCAACCTTAGAAAATAATTTTGCACCACTGAGCTGATCGAGCAAGTCATCAATACTTGGTAGAGGGTATTTGTTCTTGATCGTGACATCGTTCAACTGACGATAGTCGACACACATCCTGAGACCATCATCTTTCTTGTCTACAAATATTGCAGGTGATCCCCAGGGTGACGAACTTGGGCGGATATATCCTTTCTGCAACATCTCATCAAGTTTTTTCTTTAAATCTACTAATTCCGACGAAGGCATCCGATAATACTTGTATAACGGTGCGGTTTCGGGCACAATATCAATTGCAAACTCAAGCTCTCTGTCTGGAGGCATTCCGGGTAATTCCTCAGGAAATACATCGGGAAATTTCACTGACCACAGGAATCAGATCCAATCCTTGAGCTACTGCAGTGAATACCATTTCTTTCTTGGGTATACTTATGTGGGCATATAATTTTGTAGTCTGCCCTTCCTGACTTGTCAAGGTGACTTCTCGGGTTGCACAGTTTATGCATACTTGATATTGAGTCAACCAGTTCATTCCCAAAATTACATCCAACTTGGCAGACTCAATGACTATCAAAGTGGTTGGAAATCGGACCCCCTTAATATCAATTTCCAAATTTCGGCAGACCAAATTGCTTTTGAGTTCAGATCCTGGAGATTGAACCAGCATACTTTTTCCCAAAAGCGAGCAAGGACATTTGTTTTGGGACACAAAACTTTGAGAAACAAAAGAGTGGGAAGCCCCAGAGTCGAATAGAATTATTGCAGGTATGCTATTAACGAAAAACATACCAATGATGACTTCAGGGTTTTCCTGAGCCTCGTCTGCAGAGAGGTGATGAACTTGCCCTTGGACGATCTACCGGGTATGATATGGCCCCATGTGATTGACTTGTGACCGGAACGGGGCATTTGACTTCTTGGGACACTGCCTGGCATAATGCCCGGTTTATCCACAACTAAAGCATGCGTTGTTGCGCTGGCGCTCCTCGTGTACTGGACTGGTCACGACATTCTTGACTTGAGTAGTGGTCTTGTTCACATTCTGCTGCCAATTGGGTTTGCACTCCACTTGAGTCTGTTGCCACGTACGGGCCTTCTGTATGAGTTGTCCGTCCTTCTTTCGTTCAAATTTGCGTTTGTTGTCATTGTTTGCGGGTCGGTTGTCTTGCACCGGCTTGTATTCTCTTTCTGTGATGAGGGCCTTATTTACCAGAGACTGAAAATCTGGAAAGTCGAGCATGCAGAGAGCACTCCGGAGGTGTTGATTCAATCCTCCAAGGAACATGTCAACCTTCCTTTCTTATGTGGCCACATCATAAAGGGAATAACGGGCCAGATGGTTGAACTTGTGCAAATATTCACTTACTGACAGACTGCCTTGGGTGAGACCAAGAAATTCGCGTTGCTTGATCTTCATGATACCAGCAGGAATATGATACTTGAGAAATTGGTCCTTGAAATTAGTCCATGTGATTTCTTCTCCCGCGGGCCACGGAGCTTTAGCATTATGCCACCATATAGCAGCGGCTCCTTCAAGATAGTGGGTAGCGAATGAACCTTGTCAGCTTCTTTAGTGTGAGCAATTTCAAGTTTCTTCTCAATGGTTCGTAGCCAATCGTCTGCTTTCAAAGGGTCAACCACTTGACTGAAACTGGGAGGCTTAGTCCTTTGAAAATCTGACAGCTTGGAGTGATGGACATTTTGATTTCCATTCTGTCCAACAATAGCTTGCACACTTTTTAACAACTCAATTAGATCATTGTTCCTTCTTTCCTCAAACATGCGCATGATTTGTTCAGTGGAGGGTGGATTTTGCGGTGGAGGCGATGGCTGTGGATACGGCTCGGGGGAGTGTCCTGCCTGTCTTGCTGAATGACGAATAGGGACATCCTCACCGGCCTGCGTGCTGCTACCTCCCCGCATCATCCCACTGTTTATTTTTTCCAATAAGAGCAACTGCAATGAGAAACATCCAAATGTGGGAAGAAAAGACAATGAGAAACCCAAAAGAATGAAACGAACAAACCAAGAAACTCACTGATCGAATAAAAAGTTCCAACATAATTATACATAGACTCATACATGAAACGATAAACATCATGACTAGTGCGACTACTAGCATACATGCAATGATACATCATGGCTCATACAACTACATCCGTACATGACCAACGCGGATACTCAGACGCTCTAAGACTCTCTCGGTGTTGCCGGATCCTCTCCTGAGTCAGACCCAGATCCTGAACTGACGCCGCCAACCGAGACCTCCGGGTTAAAGGTAACATGACGACGATGTCTCAAGGGATCTCCCTCAGGGGTAGGCGCAGGATGAGAGGGGATCATGGGAGCTGCAGAGGTAGCAATAAGAGATGCCCACTCAGCAGGAGCGCTGTGTGGGTTCACTGCAGAGGTGCCCGAGCTACTCGGCGGAGTAACCGGAGAAATGCACAAGCTCGAGTTGGGCACAATATAAGGAGTAAATCCCATAGAAGGTGGAGTAGGGTAGGATATAGCGGCGGCTAAGGCAGAACGAGCATGATTCAGCTCTCGAGCCAACTCGTGAATCAGAAGGTAACTAGCAGTGATATATTGAGAAAGGTGGCTAGTGTCACTATCATACGTCAGATCAACGGAATGAAAGCAAACACAACCATCATCGTGCAAAGATGGGTAGAAGCGAAAACCTGGGTGGTTATGCATCTGAGCTTCTGTATAGCGTAACCCAACAAGAATCTCGAATGTAGCATACTGGATGGCCTGAGCGACGATGGATGCATAACCGCCCCGCGAGGTACGAGTGTAAGATCTTGTTGATGAACTGGTGTGAAGAGTAACCACTGCATGATACTCATACACGGAGTCGGCTAGACGCTCCTGCTACACCCGATATGTTGGGTCAGCACCGTGAGGGTACATTCGACGCCACACACTATGAAGAAGATGTGGTGAGGTGTACGACATCAGCTGCAACTGACACGGATACGGCACCGGAGCCATCTACACTCACAACCATTAGTGGGTTAGAAATGAAAATATAACTAGTGCATGCAATGCAACAATCAGCTCTACACACTACTGGCACTCAACTTTAGCCCTAACTAACGTCTAGCTAACCCGTCAGTAGTCTAGCATGTCCTACAGTCAGCGCGGCTCTAATACCAAGCGTTGTGGCACCCCGGCTCAGAGCGACCGGTTTACCTTGTATTGTCAACCCAGATATCATGTCTTCTGGCAACACACAACATCTTGGTACAGAAAACACAGCTTTATTGAACTAGCGGAAGCAAAGTGTGATGTTACATCAAGTTGCGAGGCCAAGCGACACACTCGGTGCGGCTGAACAATATGTACATTATTTCGTGAACATAAAAGGGGCCTCGAGCACGACAATCTACACAGCAGCGGAACAACGACGTAGCGGGACTCCATAGCATAGGGAAACCGATGTGGACACGGTCTAGGCACGGCAGCACTCCGACCCAGTTAGACTTTCCTGAAATATGGCATAACACGCCAGGTCAGTACATTGAATGTACTTGCAAGCTCACAGCAAACACAACCATAATGACAAACAATATCATGACATTTAATCAAGTTAAATGTGAATAACATCATGCTACTCATGCAGTGAAACCAAACTTGTGCATCGAGTCACTCGGACTCCCTTACCAACATGGTCGCCTCATGACCGAACCGTGCCCACGATGAAGCACGAACGGAACCATACTTGGTCCAACTGGTTATCTCGTAACCAAATCGTGATCAATTACGGATCACAAGTGATCCCACAACGGTCAGTCTCACTGACCTCATCATGATCCAACCAGTGCAATGCAAGTTCATTAGTGTGCCGGATTTATTATTAATAGTTGATCCATGGTGTGACTTGCTTACGAACTGGGCCCTTATCCACGGGCGCGACTACCGATAGATTAATACACTCTACAGAGGTAGCGCACTTTACCGACACCACGGAACCCATGGCCTCGCACTCCCATTCGGGTGGACCAACGGCATTCCGACAGAACTCTCCCATTGCCATGGCACTCTTGCGGCCACTCCGACCAACTCCCCACTGGGCTTAGTCCTGGGTGACCCAGCCTACCAAAGGCAAAACTACCACCGTCGTGGAAAATAAACAGTCCCAAACGGAGACACGGTACCATAACAACAACGGATCCACAAGATTATGTCTGCTTACCGGGCCAGGGTAAATCATGCCCATAACCTTCCCTCGTTGGAGGCACCGACAAAAGGCATGACAACGGACAACTAAGGGCCTCCCCATAAAGGCAAATGTGGTTGCACTTGTCATCCCGATTCAGTGGCACAATGACTCGATCAACTTTATGTTCAAGTTCAATTATCATTAGGTTTAACTTGAAATAAGATGCTCGAGTCAATATATGCCATGCTTATGCAACCATATAACGTGCATCACATATCATAACAGATCAACTTCATTCAAAGTTCTACTTGCACAAACTTAACTGTCAACACTTCTGGTCCTTTCCTACTTGTTACTCATACTCATCATTTTAGTTGACATTAATCAAATAAAAATTATCTATGCATGTATAAAGGAAAAATAATACCACCAATCATATCACCATAGTCATAACAAATTTACTTAGATCATCTTCTCCAACTACATTTCACTAGTTCAAGCATTCACTTTTGTTAACTAAGCATTTGATCATGACAAAGTAAATAACACAAGCAATTATTTAATGTAATACTATATGCAATGAATAACATATAAATTCAAGTAGAAAATCATGAATATTGCAAAGACACCATGAAAATGTTTCGGTACCTTGCCTTAGTGCAGAGGAGCTCCACACTCCTCCTGGATGCCTTCAAGACAAGATTCACCTTCTGAAAATAATTCAAATGACAAAAAGAAAATATCAAGAACACTTCTGAAAATTACCAGAAATTCTAGGCAGCAAGGAAAAATCCCATTTTGGGTGTGCTGCTAGGATTTCCAGTAAGAACAGAATGCAAAAAGAATCAACTCATTTGGACTTGTAGAATAAGAGTTATAGCTGGCCAAAGTTTGGTCAAAATTTGAACTAAATTTGAATTAAAAAGAAAATCTGGGGGGGGGTGTTATCGAAGGCGTAAACCGCCCGGGCGCCACCACTCATACCGCTTCGGCCGTGGTCGGAATGGCTGACAGCGGGCCCCGCTGGTCAGGTCGGAGGGAGGGGGAGAAGGAAACAGAGCACGGCGAGGCTCCGCCGGAGCTCACACCGGCGAGGAGGGCTCCTTGGCCAGATCCAAAGGGATAGTATGGGAGAGGAGATCGAGACGCACCTGCCCATACCCGTAGCGTGGTTAGGGGTGGCCAGACGGGGTCAGAAGAGAGCTCTGCAGCAGCGGCAGCGGGTGGGGCTCGTCGAAGTTGGCGATTCCTGAGAAGCAGGGCCGGTTCAGCAGTTCCCATGGCACCAACTCACACCAGTGGACCACCATGAACACGCCAGAGTGGTTGGTGGAGCTCGAGCGGCTTTGGAGAGTGAGGGAGCAGTGGACGGGGATCACCGTCGAGCTCGAGTCAGGGACGACGGCCAGAGGTGTGCCCGGCCGGGCTGCGGCTTCCTACGGGATCGTGGAGGTGTGATGAGTGTGTGTATGGAGAGAATCGAGTTCGGGAGGGGGCTATATATAGGTGAGGTCGAGGCGGGGATCGAGAGCTCGCCCGAGCTCTCTAGAGCATCGCCCGACGATGAATGGCGTCAGTGAGAGAGGGGGAAGACGCCGGAAATCACGCGGAGGCTATAGACGAGCAGAGACGAGCACAGGAGCGCGATACGCGACGAGCATAGGGGCACGGGCGCACTGTTTCCTTGGCCACACCGTGCCCGTGCTCGCTGCGGCGAGCTCCGGCGTCGGTGAGCGCCAGGGTGCAGTTATGGAGGTTCAAACAAAGATGGTGGAGCGGTTTGGCAAGGTGCAGTGGTCGGGGCAGCGAGCACGCGCGCAACAAAGGCATTGGCGCCACGCAGAGCGCGTCGAGCGCATGCCAAACACCTTGGACTCGCGTGGTCACCGCATGAACTTTGGCATCAGGTTGAGCTAAGCGCAAACACTATGTCTGGCAGCTAGTCCTTAGTGGTTTTGCTCGTTTTGCATAGTTGGATGGGTCACAGGTGCACTGTGTGAGTGGCTCTCTTCCTGGCATGTTTCTGGATAGAAACTTGTGAGCTTTGCTGAGAAAAATCAAGTGATAGTTAAGGGCTATGCTTTGGGATTTTGCAATCTCTTAGGAGGGTGATTAAGCTCAGAAAAGATCAGCCCCAAAAGATCAAGCAAAAATATACTTGTTGTACAAACTGGTCATTTGGTCCAGAACAGAAATGATTTTCTGTAGCAAAAATATTACAAAAAGTTATGCAATATTTTTTGCTCACGGAGGTGCCCTAGGGTTCATAGAATAATTGGAATTTTATCAGATTTTTGTGGGCAAAGAAAAATCAGGTTGCTTTGGAGCACACTTCTCCGAAGTGATTTTCAGGGAAGAAAATGAATATTTTTCTTTTATGGAAAATATTCTTTGGGCTTCTGTTGGATATTTTCAGAGAGGGAAAAGTGAATTAGATGTGGATGGGTCACTTGGGTGAAAATCAAGGGTAAGCCCAAGTGTTCAAGTCCATCTGAATTGATAAAAAACTCCAAATCCGAAGCCGATGCAAAAGAAAGTCCAAAAAAAGAGAGAAGGCAAAAACCAGGCTGTCATACACATGCTTCTGTGCATATAAATTGGTTGAAAAATCAAACTTTATCCTTGGGTGCATTCTTAGGTCCCATGCAAGAAATGGGAATGAATTTCAAACACCATGGCACCGGTGATTGTTGTCAAAACGTTGAGATACTTTGTTTTTAAATTCTAGTAAATCCAAAACTCGTCTGATATTCATGAAACTTGGCATGATATCATGGAATGGCACCCGACATGCTGTGGTATTTTTCGTGTCCATTTTGAGAGAAGGCGCACTCGAATAACAGCCAACAAAGGCATTTTGAAAAAATAACTGCCACTTTAATATCTCAAACGTTTGTATAATTCAAACCATGTACGTTCTGTTAACCATTCACGTGACGCCACATGTCTTGGTTTTAATGGCTCCTGATCACAAATGTTTTACATAGAAAACTCATATGTAAAGTGAGAGCAGGATTTGTGCATCTCTTCAATGCAAACGGTTCTTTTGGATGACCCGTGTTCAACCACTTACAAACAATTTGGTAAGATTTGCATCTGTCATATTGGTACATTGCCATTTGTCAAACTGGAAAGATTAACATTTGTTGATCTAGTAACATTGCCATTTGTCAACCTTGTAACACTGCGATTTGTCAAAATATGAAGCTAAAAATCACTAGCAGTATCTAATTTTTGCAACTAAAATTCAGTAATTAAGCATACATGGAGGCAAGGAGGCGTGTTTAGCCGGGCGTGCAGCTGGCAGCGCAGTACTATTCGATTTGACAGCGGGCTGTGCAGTTCCCGATACAGCTTTAATGGAGACAAGGGAGAGGGTAGCTGCTACCTCTTGAGCACTACATTGGTTTTACCCGAAGAGGAAGGGATGATGCAGCAAAGTAGCGTAAGTATTTCCCTCAGCTTTTGAGAACCAAGGTATCAATCCAGTAGGAGGCTACGCGCGAGTCCCTCGTACCTGCAATTTTTCTTCAATCATAGCATTAAAATTCTTTTGCAAAGTAATAAATTCTTTAATATTAGATTCAAAATCAGAGGGCATCTTATTATAATTTCCATAAGAATTATTGTAGGAATTACCATAATTATTAGAGGGATTACTAGGATAAGGCCTAGGGTTGAAATTTGCTCTATACACGTTGTTACCAAAATTGTTCCTACCAACAAAATTCACATACATAGATTCATTATTATTCTCAATCAAAGTAGACAAGGACATATCATTAGGATCAGAAGAAACACTCTTATTAGCAAATAATTTCATAAGTTCATCCATCTTTCCACTCAAAACATTAATTTCTTCTATCGCATGCACCTTTTTATTAGTAGACCGTTCAGTATGCCATTGAGAATAATTAACCATAATATTATCTAGGAGTTTAGTAGCTTCTCCTAAAGTGATTTCCATAAAAGTGCCTCCCGCGGCCGAATCTAAAAGATTTCTAGAAGCAAAATTCAATTCGGCATAAATTTTTTGAACAATCATCCACAAATTTAAACCATGAGTAGGGCAATTACGTATCATTAGTTTCATTCTCTCCCAAGATTGTGCAACATGTTCATGATCAAGTTGCTTAAAATTCATAATATCGTTTCTAAGAGAGATGATCTTAGCGGGAGGAAAATACTTAGAGATAAAAGCATCTTTGCACTTGTTCCATGAATCAATACTATTTTTAGGCAAAGACGAAAACCAAGCTTTAGCATGATCTCTAAGCGAAAAAGGAAATAGCTTCAATTTAACAATATCATTATCCACATCTTTCTTCTTTTGCATGTCACACAAATCAACGAAGCTATTTAGATTGGTAGCGGCATCTTCACTAGGAAGGCCAGAAAACGGATCTTTCATGACAAGATTCAGCAAAGCAGTATTAATTTCACAAGATTCAGCATCGGTAAGAGGAGCAATCGGAGTGCTAATAAAATCATTATTGTTGGTATTGGTGAAGTCACACAATTTAGTATTATCTTGAACCATCGTGACAAGCAAGCAAACTAACACACAAGCAAACAAAAAGCAAGTGGGCAAAAAGAGGCAAATAGAGAAAGAGAGGGAGGATAGAGAGAGAGAGAGCGAATAAAACGGCAAACGTGAAGTGGGGGAGAGGAAAACGAGAGGCAAATGGCAAATAATGTAATGCGGGAGATAAGGGTCTGTGATGGGTACTTGGTATGTTGACTTTTGCGTAGACCTCCCCGAAGAGGAAGGGATGATGCAGCAAAGTAGCGTAAGTATTTCCCTCAGTTTTTGAGAACCAAGGTATCAATCCAGTAGGAGGCTATGCGTGAGTCCCTCGTACCTGCACAAAATAAATAAATCCTCGCAACCAACGCAAATAGGGGTTGTCAATCCCTATAAGGCCACTTACGAGAGTGAGATCTGATAGATATGATAAGATTTTTTTTTGGTATTTTTGTGATAAAGATGCAAAGTAAAATAAATGCAAAGTAAATAGTAAAGGAAATAACTAAGTAGTAGGAGATTAATATGATGAAGATAGACACGGGGGCCATAGGTTTCACTAGTGGCTTCTCTCGAGAGCATAAGTATTCTACGGTGGGTGAACAAATTACTGTTGAGCAATTGACAGAATTGAGCATAATTATGAGAATATCTAGGTATGATCATGTATATAGGCATCACGTCCGAGACAAGTAGACCGACTACTGCCTGCATCTACTACTATTACTCCACTCATCGACCGCTATCCAGCATGCATATAGAGTATTAAGTTAAAAACAGAGTAACGCCTTAAGCAAGATGACATGATGTAAAGGGGTAGACTCATGCAATATGAAGAAAACCCCATCTTGTTATCCTCGATGGCAACAATACAATACGTGCCTTGCTGCCCCTACTGTCACTGGGAAAGGACACCGGAAGATTGAACCCAAAGCTAAGCACTTCTCCCATTGCAAGAAAGATAAATCTAGTAGGCTAAACCAAACTGATAATTCGAAGAGACTTGCAAAGATAACCAATCATACATAAAAGAATTCAGAGAAGATTCAAATATTATTCATAGATAGACTTGACCATAAACCCACAATTCATCGATCTCAACAAACACACCGCAAAAAGAAGATTACATCGAATAGTTCTCCACAAGAGAGGGGGAGAACATTGTATTGAGATCGAAAAAGAGAGAAGAAGCCATCTAGCTAATAACTATGGACCCGTAGGTCTGAGGTAAACTACTCACACTTCATCGGGGGGGCTATGGTGTTGCTGCAGAAGCCCTCCGTGATCGATGCCCCCTCTGGCGGAGCTCCAGAACAGGCCCCAAGATGGGATCTCGTGGATATAGAAAGTTGTGGCAGTGGAATTAGGGTTTTGGCTCCGTCTCTGATCGTTTGGGGGTACGTAGGTATATTTATAGGAGGAAGGAGTACGTCGGTGGAGCAACAGGGGGCCCACGAGGGTGGAGAGCGCGCCTGGGGGGAGGGGCGCCCCCTACCTCGTGGCCTCCTCTTTTCTTTTTGACATGGGGTACAAGTCTCCCGTGTCTTGTTTATTGAGCAAATCACGTTCCCGAAGGTTTCATTCCATTCGGACTCTGTTTGATATTCCTTTTCTTCGAAACCCTAAAACAGGCAAAAAACAGCAATTATGGGCTGGGCCTCCGGTTAATAGGTTAGTCCCAAAATTAATATAAAAGTGGATAATAAAGCCCAATAATGTCCAAAACAGTAGATAATATAGCATGGAGCAATAAAAATTATAGATACGTTGGAGACGTATCAAGCATCCCCAAGCTTAATTCCTGCTCGTCCTCGAGTAGGTAAATGATAAAAACAGAATTTTTGATGCGGAGTGTTACTTGGCATAATTTTAATGTAATTCTTCTCAATTGTGGTATGAATATTCAGATCCGAAAGATTCAAGACAAAAGTTCATATTGACATAAAAATAATAATACTTCAAGCATACTAACTAAGAAATTATGTCTTCTCAAAATAACATGGCCAAAGAAAGTTCATCCCTACAAAATCTTATAGTTTAGTCATGTTTCATTTTCGTCACACAAGAATGTTCTCATCATGCACAACCCCGATGACAAGCCAAGCAATTGTTTCATACTTTAGTAATCTCAAACCTATAAACTTTCACGCAATATATGAGCGCAAGCCATGGACATAGCACTATGGGTGGAATAGAATATAATGAGGGGGGTTATGTGGAGAAGACAAAAAGGGAGAAAGTCTCACATCAACGAGGCTAATCAATGGGCTATGGGGATGCCCACCGATTGATATTAATGCAAGGAGTATGGATTGCCATGCAACGGATGCACTAGAGCTATAAATGTATGAAAGCTCAACAAAAGAAACTAGTGGGTGTGCATCCAACTTGCTTGCTCACGAAGACCTAGGGCACTTGAGGAGGCCCATTGTTGGAATATACAAGCCAAGTTCTATAATGAAAAATTCCCACTAGTAAATGAAAGTGACAAAACAAGATACTCTCTAACATGAAGATTAAGGTGCTACTTTGAAGCACAAGTGTGGCAAAGGATAGTAACATTGTCCCTTCTCTCTTTTTCTCTCATTTTTTGGGCCTTCTCCTTTTTTATGGCCTTTCTCCTTTTTTTATAATTCTTCACTTGGGACAATGCTCTAGAAAATGATGATCATCACACTTCTATTTATTTACAACTCAATGATTACAACTCGATACTAGAACAAAAGATGACTCTATATGAATGCCTCCGGCGGTGTACCGGGATATGCAATGGACCAAGAGTGACATGTATGAAAGAATTATGAACGGTGGCTTTGCCACAAATACTATGTCAACTACATGATCATGCTAAGCAATATGACAATAATGAATGTGTCATGATGAATGGAATGATGGAAAGTTGCATGGCAATATATCTCAGAATGGCTATGGAAATGCCATAATAGGTAGGTATGGTGGCTGTTTTGAGGAAGATATAAGGAGGTTTATGTGTGAAAGAGCGTATCATATCACGGGGTTTGGATGCACCGGCAAAGTTTGCGCCAACTCTCAATGTGAGAAAGGGCAATGCACGGTACCGAAGAGGCTAGCAAGGATGGAAGGGTGAGAGTGCGTATAATCCATGGACTCAACATTAGTCATAAAGAACTCACATACTTATTGCAAAAATCTACAAGTCATCAAAAACCTCGGTACTACGCGCATGCTCCTAGGGGGATAGATTGGTAGGAAAATACCATCGCTCGTCCCCGACCACCACTCATAGGGAAGACAATCAAATAACACCTCATGTTTCAAATTTGTTGCATAACGTTTACCATACGTGCATGCTACGGTGTCGGATTTCGGGTTCCGGTGGACCCTTGAGGTTCGAACACTGAGGTGCGTGCGGAGATCTCTCCCCTACTGATCTACGTCCGATCTCCTCGCGTGATTTGAGCTGGAAACAACAAACAACACAAGGGACACAAGGTTTATACTGGTTCGGGCCACCGTTGTGGTGTAATACCCTACTCCAGTGTGTGGTGTGGTGGATTGCCTCAGGGGCTGATGATGATTAGTACAAGGGAAGAACAGCCTCGCGAGAGGTGTTCTTGAGCTGGTGCGATGAACTGCTTGGGTGAGTTCAATCGCCTCTCTCTCTCTATCTCTCTTTTTCGGTCCCTCCTTGTTTGTCCTCTACTCTGTGGTGGCTAGCTCTATTTATAGAGGCCCCGGGCCTCTCCCCAAATAATGAGCGGGAAGGGCGCCAACAATTGGCCATTTCGAAGGGGGAACATCTAGTACATGTTATCCTGACCAAAGGTGGTCTTCGCTGCCAAAGGCACTGGTGATGACGCCATCTTGGGCTCCACGGTGACCTCCTTCTTGCCGCTCTGCTAGTCTTGGTCTCGTTGCACCGGAATGGTAACCTTTGCCCGATGCCTTGGCCTGTGCTTGCCCCCTTTGCACCAAAGGGGAAACAAGGACACTACGCAGGCCGGCGCCCGCCTGGCGCCCGCCTGGTCTCGATCGTCATGGCTTGCATCACGGGCTCCTCGTGAGGTACCCCTGCCTTGATCTCTCCACCTCCTCACGAGCCTGCCTGATGAGGCTGCCTTTGAGGAAGCTTCCGGTCATCCGTCCCGCGAGGCTTGGCCCCTCGCGGGGGTCTTGAGCTTGAGTTGATGAAGATGGGCCGCGCTGGGCCCCCACTTGAGCCACGCCGCAGGCAGGCAAGTCTGGGGACCCCCATTCCCAGAAAGCCGACAGTAGCCCCTGGGCCCAAGGCGCGCCCGGGCTTGGCCTAGAAGGGAAGCAAAGGGGCAAGCGCGAAGCGCCGTGGGCCCCCAATAGCCTGCGGCCTTGGGGGCCGCGTGGCGATTGATTGGACGTGGGCGTCTGCCCTTCCCACGACGCTTCCGCAACTATCTATCTGACAAAGGAGGTGCCCAGGCCAGACTTACTTGCTTTGTTCTCGTTCGCCTCGCCCCAGATCCCCTTTCTCGCTCTCCTCCTTCTTGCTTCCAAAATCCTCCAGATCTGTCTCAATCCTTCTCGGCCGGCACGCCATGGCGCCTCGCAAGTCCCCGACCGAGGCCTGGTACTCGCCGGCCCTGGATTCCCCGAACTTGCCAGAGAAGAACCTCGCCCTCACGCGCCTGATGACGGTGGCGCAGGGCAGCAAGGGGGCAACTGTGCTCAAGGCCAGCTCCGACCAGCCTGAAAGCAGGGGAACACCTTCTATCCGCTTTTTGTGAGCGCCATCGTCGCCGGTCTGGTGCCTCCTTTCTCTGAGTTCTTCTTTGTTGTTCTCCGCCAGTACAAGTTGCAGGCTCTGCATCTCCACCCCAACTCTGTTCTCCTCCTAGCGATTTTTCTTACTACTGTGAGGCTCATGTCGGGGTAAAGCCCTCGGTGAATTTGTTGCGCCACTATTTTTCCCTCCGGGTTTTTGGTGGCCATGTCTCCGCATGTGTGAGCTTCATTGCATACTCCAATTCCAATGCTATCTCGAAGCCTGGGAAGAGAATCGAAGGCTTCCAGAGCAAGTGGGTCATGGTGGACGTCGGGCGCCGCCACCCCCGTCTGGTGTTGCCTATGGGGCAGCCCAAGGCTGTCGATGCGTGGTCCCGCACGGAGCTCGCCGACCCCCGTGCGAGGGCGGTGCTGAAGAGGATGAACGCGGACCTAAGGCTGAGCAACTTGGGGACGGCGAAGCTGACTGGAGCCACTCTCCTGAGGGAGTTCTTGGAGCACCGGGTGGCTCCACTCCAGGAGCACTCGCTGTTGTTGTGGAGGCTTGGGGAAGCGGACGCTGCCTTGCGCCTAAGCTCTGAGGCCCTGACCGATGAGAATCTGGTCGCGGCCCTCCATTCCTTGGTTGGGGGAGACGTGGCGAAGCCGGTGGGCGCCCCCATCCCCCTGTTCCTTCGCGACGACTGGGAGCAGGTGGTGAATGCCATGCCCACCTTTACTGGCGATGGGCTGGTGCCCGCGGAAGCTCCCGAGGGTCTTGCGGCATTGGCGATGGTGAATGTGTCCTCCGATAGCTCTAGCGAGAGAGAGAGAGGGGGAATAAGAGGCGGAGGAAGAAGAGTTTGACTCTGAGGCGACTGTTGAGGAGTCGAGGGAGTCTTTCCCTCGGCGCAGGTCCCAGGTCCTCCGCTCCATGCCGGACGACGACGAGGCCGGTGCCAGGCGAGGAGGGGAGGACTCTCCCTTGGTCGTGAGGAAGGCCAGGTCGGGGCTGGTTCCCCCAGGGTCTGCTCTGGTCCCTGAGCGATCCGAGGCCAGCTCCAGCCCTCCTAACGTGTCTTCTGCTTCCGGGCCTCCCGAGGCTGACCCCAGCTGCAGGCTCTCGGGCTTCAAGTTCGGCCAAAGGTTGCTTGGGTCCGTGAGCGATGACCAGTAAGTGCTTGATTCATGCTTTGCTTGGTTTCTGCCGCTGAGGCTTGACGTCCATATTCTTTTGTTAGGCTGGCGCCTGCGGCGAAGAGGTTGAAAGGGGCTTCTGCGGCCCTGCTTGGGGAGAGTCCACCTGCTGGGATGGCGCCTTCGTCCACTGAGGGGAAACACGGCGCGGCTCGCGCCTCCCCTGCCCGGTCGTCCTCGCGAGGCTGACTGGGACGCCTCGGCGAGGAGTGAGCCCCCGTGGCTCCGCTGACCCTGGAGTCGACTGCGCTCAATGCTACAGCCGGGGCAGCCAAGGCCCATGGGGTTCCTTCCTGCCAAGCCGTGATCACGCTGCCGTCTTCTTTACCTGCTCCGCCGATTCCCGCTTCTTCTGTTCCCTCTGCCGCTGTCCTGGACTAGGTCGCCAGCGAACTGAGCCAGCTGCAGGAGGATCTTCTGAGCACAGACCCTCGCCTAGCGGCCGGGTGCCTGGAGTTAGCTTCTGGCTGGGCCCGTTCCGCTGCCTCCGTCCGAGCAGCACTGAGCCAGGCCGTGGCGGCCTCCGAGGGGGAGAAGCAGGCCGCCAACCAAGCCAAGGCCGCTCGCGACGCTGCCCTGGGCGACGCCGAGGCTGCCAAGGCTTGCTGTGAGGCGCTGGAGACCGAGCTGCAAGGCCCGCGCGACGAGCTCGCCAAGGAGATCCACGGTCGCCAGGAGAAAGAGAAGGAGATGAAGGCTCGGGAGGCTGCCGTCAAGGACCGGGACATAAAGCTTGATGGCCGCCACGGCCGGTTGGAGACGCTGGAGCGATCGCTGAAGGCGGAGAGGACCGAGCTAGACGCCAAGGTGAAGGTCCTGGCGGAGAATCGGGTGGCCTTCACGAAGATGGAGAAGAGGGCTCGTGCCGCGCTGAAAACGTTTTACGAGAGCGGCTTGGAGGAGCCGCTGGCCGGTGCGGAGGACGGCCCCGCCGAGCTGCTTCCCTTCCTGGTCCGTGCGCTTGAACATGTCGTAGACGGCCTTGGCCCCACGGCCGAGGCTGAGGCGCGTGCCCTGTCTTCTATGATGCTGACGCATGTCCTCAGCCATGTCTACCTGCGCGACCCCGACGTCGACTTCGATAGCCTGCTGGAACCTGTGAGCGGCGACCTTGCCGCCGCTGCCGCTGAGGCCGTGAAAGGCCGAGCCAAAGCTTTGCTGGGGAGGTTCCGCGCCTTTAGCATCTTACCCGGGCGGGGTGCCACTAGCTCCGCGGCCCCAGGAGGCGGGGTCGCCCAGCGCGACTCCACCACAGGCGGCGGCGCCACTAGAGAGTAATCCCTTCGCGGCTTCTGTCCTGTTTTTATTCCTGCAACATGCACGATGCCTCGCGGAGGCGTTTAAACTTGTGTTTGACGTCGTGAAACAATCTATGGCTTGTAATATTTGCTTTGAATTTCCTGGAATTTGCATTTTTCTCCCCTACTTGCTCGCGCTCTACGTCGGCAGGGCCCGGCCCCGCGCGTACCTCACCCAGCATTAGCCCCGACCGGAAACTAGGACGGGACTAAGGAGTGATGGGCTACGTGGCAAGTTAGGCTCCTGAGTCGGGATGCTCAAGAGTCCCCCTTAATGCACAAGCAACAAGTAGGAAAGGGGGGGACGAGGAGTGGATTGATCGTTCTGCATCGGCAGGGCCCGACCCCGCGCATACCTCACCTAGCGTTAGCCCTGACCGGAAACCAGGACGGGACTAAGGAGTGAGGGGCTACGGGGCAAGTTAGGCTCCTGAGTCGCGATGCTCAGGAGTCCCCCTTGTCATTCAAACGGGTTTCCATACCTTGGCTCCGCTTGGGGAGGGGCGCGTGATGACCAGGTCCGAGGGACCTGGCTGGGTGGTGTGCGCTCGGGAAAGACCCGACGTAGCCCCCGTGTCCAGCCCTCTCGAGCAGCGCTCCTGAGGGGAGGCGTTGCGATGGTGCCGGACACTGAGTTCTGGGCTCCCTGAGATTGGTACGGCCTTAGGCCACCCTCAGTTGTTTATCACTAGCGCGGAGCATAGCGCTTCCGTATGTGTACGGGCATAGCCGCTCCTCGGCAATGTCGTCAGCCAGCGCGGAGCATGGTGCTTCCACTGGTACGTGGGAGGGGCTCCCCTTCGGGAGGAGCCCTCGGGGCGTGTACAGCCCCACCCTGACACGTGGTCGGCACGGTAGGGCTAGGAGAGGTGTATCTGGGCACTCGTGAGCCAGCGCGGGACTCACGAGGCCCTACCTCGTGGCGGGTTGCGCCTGGCTCTGGGCCTTTATCAATGGTGTGTTCCTGCAGGGTGGTTAGAATGCAAATGCTCTACGTCCTCAGGTCCCGACCCTCGAGCTAGCTCAGCCGCCGCTGGTATGACAGGTCGCGATGCCGTGGGTCAAGGCCAGGGGGTGAGGGCTGGAGGGCCAGTAGGAGCCCATGAGTCGCGATGCTCAGGTACCCCCCTTTTAACGTGCAAGCGCTTTGCATGAAAGCGGAGAAGTACGCGATAAGCAGCGGGTGACAATTAAGCGTGAAAGAGCAAATTCATTTTAAGTAAACGCGAGAAAAGAAAACGCCGCTGGGCCAGGCCCGAGCAGCTCGAGGATGATGCAACCCGAGGGGCGCCCCCCGACAAGGTAAGTAAAACGGATACATGCCGCAGGGACGGACCCACGCGACCTGGGAATGACGCGGCCCTGTGGGCGCTCCCAGCTAAGAACAGAACTTAGAAAGGTGTCACCTAGTGCCGTTGAAGATGGAGTGATATTGAAGAAGCGGGCGATGCACGATGAAGACGTCGACCCTCACGAGCCCCCAGGCCCAGGAGCCTCGGGAGGCTCCGGGGGCACAGGTGGGTCTCCGAGAGCCATCTCCATCTCCGCCAGGACCACACAAAGCCTGACCTCCTGAGCCTCCAGAATGCTCCTCAGCAGGCACTGATGAGCAGCGACCGCGTTCGGCAGGCCGAGAGGCATGCGAACGTAGCTGTGAGGTGGACCCTCGCAACGCCCCACGCGTGAAGGCCAAAGGCGCTCCTGAGACGCGGCTTGGTTGAGCCCTAGCACGTCAATGCAGACGTGCAGCCCACCATCCTCGCCTGGATGTGGGGCTACGGTGGGCAAGCGGCGGCTGCCGCACATGACTCTCGACTCCTGTAGCTCCTGGGTGTTTCTTGCGATGAACTCCTAAGGGTTTGGTCTTCCTTGCCTTGTATCTTCTTGAGGGAAATGTGCCTGGAAGCACCCCTCCAAGTGGTGCCCGAGCGCCTCCCTCGCGACCTTGGCAAAGTCGATGGCTCTCCAAGAAAGAGCCCCCGAGCCCTGCCTAAGGAGGGCGCCGGGCGCGCCTTCCTGTGCGAGAGAGGGTGGCGCTCCCTGATTGGGCGCGGACCCTGACGCAACACCTCCGGAGGTGCCTGCCTCCTTGTGGCTTGGGCCAGGCGAAACCTTCTTCTTCTTAAGTGTCGCCTCGGGAGGTCTTCCGTTCCTGTGGTCCAGGTCTTCGATAGCTGTGGCTTGGAACGCGCGCTCGAGTGAACACACTGTGTCCCTTTCTTCACAGGGTACGGTGATGGCTCCACCGCTTCCTGGCATCTTGAGGACATTGTATCCATGGTGAGTCACCGCCATGAACTTGGCCAGGGCTGGGTAACCGAGGATGGCGTTGTATGGCAGATGGATGTGGGCGACGTCGAAGTCGGTGAGCTCGGTGTGGTAGTTGTTGCGCTGCCCGAAGGTGACTGGAAGGCAAACCTACCCTATTGGAATAGTGGAGCCATCATTGACTCCTGAGAAGGGCTTGGTCGGCTGAAGCTGATCGTACGGCACTTGGAGATTGTCGAACGTCTCGACGGACAGGATGTTGAGTCCTGCTCCACCGTCAATGAGGGTCCTGGTGACCTGCACATTGCTGATGACTAGGGAGCAAAGCATTGGGAGGACTCCGGCCGTTGCCGCGCACTTGAGCTGATCCGCTGAGCTGAACGTGATAGCGCATGCAGACCACCTGAGAGGGCGTGTGGCCTCAAGATTGGGGAGGACTTGTAAGTGCATCTAGTGCCTCTTAGTGATTTTGGTGTATTGAAGACTTATAGGTTAAGGGACTAATGCGTTTATGAGTGTACACAGGTCTATAAGTCTATGAGGAGTTTGATATTTACAGGAAAAGTCAACCCCTAAAAATGAATATCTTCGACTGAAGATTTTGGTATTTCTGAAGACTTTCATGAAGACTTTGAAAGTGAAGAAATTGGTGTGTCCATGAAGACTTGATATTCATGCGAGGAATATGAAGCTTGAAGACTTTCGTTTTCATAGTTTCGTTTTTTCTCTTTCTTGAGTCATAGGAAACACCGTAGTGTTAAAGGGGATCAAGGAAATACTAAGGAAAAATTTCCATGTGATGCTCAACTCAAATCCTACACCTACCAATCCCTTCGAGTGAAGCCATTGGAAATCTCATACAGTTCAGTCAATTTCTTCAGTGACAGAGACGAAGTTCTTCTGGTCTCTGAGGAATTTGTCCTGACTGAGGAGTTAGGAATTCTCTAGTGCGGATTGCCTACACAGTGAGGAACATGATAGCCCTGAGGATTTTGCTACTCAAAATTCCGACCGTTGATGTGCTATGCGCCAGCTGTCCCAAAATATCTATCCACCTAACGGTCATATAATTGAAGGGCATTTATGTCTTATCATGTCGGGCTGCTCCCTAGGCTATAAATAGCCGCCCCCTACAACCACTAGCTGGTTGGCTGCTCCGAGAGAAACTGACACTTTTCATTTGAGAGCAACCCATCCTCTGAGGACTTTGAGCGAAAATCATCAAGTGAGGAAAAACCAAAAACCCAAAACCCAAACACCTACAAACCCCAAGTGATTGAGCATCACTGAAGAGATTGATCCTGAGTGGATCTGACGCTTGTTACCTTTGAAGATTGTTCTTCTTCTAGGCGGTTAGGCGTCATGGTCTAGAGCATCCAAGAGGAATTGTGGATCGCCGAGTTATCAAGTTTGTGAAGGTTTGGAAGTCGCCTGAAGACTTACCACGAGTGATTGGACGAGGTCTGTGTGACCTTAGTTCAAGGAGAATACGGTGAGGACTGGGTGTCCTGAGCAGCGTGTTCAGGACTGGGTGTCCGGGACTGTGTGTCCTCGAGTTTAAATACTCAGCCGCTCCAACCAGACGTACAACTGAGACAGCAGTTGGAACTGGTCTACCAAATCATTGTCTTCACCAAGCTTACTGGTTCTATTTCCTCAACTCTTTTATTTCCTCATAACTATGCTGTGTGTTTGTTCATATATGTGTTTGAAGACTTTGACTGAAGACTTTCTCAATTTCCTCAGTTCAATTTCTTCAGTCTATTTGTCTTCATCCCGTGTTATCCTGTGATTATGCTTCCTGTACTCTATGCCTGTCTTCATCTCATCATGATGACTATGCTTCATTCTGTTATGTTTACTTTTGAGTACTTATTCCGCTGCTAGTAGTTCTTCGCTAAGGAATTTCCTCACCGGCAAATTCCTCGGTGAAGAATTTCATAAAAATCGCCTATTCACCCCCCTCTAGTCGATATAACACACTTTTAATTGGTATTAGAGCAAGGTACTCCCTTGCTCTTTGTGATTTTGGTTTAACCGCCTGGAGTTTTAGTTTTGTCGATCGCAGGTATGATCAAGGTCTCTGCTAGGTGTCCTACCTTCGATGGGACGGACTACCCCTACTGGAAGAATAAGATGCGAATGCATCTTGAAGCAATTGATAACGATCTCTGGTATGTTGTGGAAAATGGTGTTCCCTCAGTCACACCTTCTCTGAATGCTGCCGATGTGAAAAGATTCAAGCAACTCGACTCTCAAGCGAAGAATATCATATGTGGCCATCCGAGCAAAGGACAGTATGGCAGAGTGAGTGCTTTGGAAACAGCGAAGCTTATATGGGACAGGTTGTCCAAAGTGAATGAAGGAGTCTCAACTTAGCGTGACTCTCGAGTTGATGTTCTTCGCAATCTCTTCAACTGCTTCAAAAGACTCGACAATGAAAATGGTCAACAAACCTTCGATCGCCTCACTGACATCTCAAATGAGCTTCAAGCACTTGGTGCCACGGACATCACCGATCATGAGGTGGTGAAGAAATTGCTGAGATCGCTTGATTCCTCATTTGACACTCTGGCATTGATGATACAAGAACGTGCTGATTACAAGTCACTTGATCCCGCTGATATTCTTGAGAGGCTAAATACTCATGAGTTCCAACTTGCTGAAAAGAGAGATCTCTATGGTTCAAGCTATGGCAGAACACGTGCACTGAAGGCCAAGGCATTATCTGAGTCCGAAGATGAAGACTCTGGTAGCAGCCTTGGTGATCCTGAAGAACTGAGCCATGATCTGGCTCTGCTCGTGAAGAAGTTTCAAAAGTTTTCAAGACGTGGTTGCCTTGGAAGATCCTCAAGGAGCAATGATTCCTCACCCAGTGACTACAAGAAGAGGCTCTGTCACAAGTGCAAGAAACCTGGACATTTCATTCAAGATTATCCTCAGTGGGAAAAGGAATCAAAGAAGAAAAAATACAAGGATTACAGTTCTGATGATGCGAAGAAAAAGAAGAAATCCACAAAATCTTCATCATCAAAATCCTCAAAGTCTTCACATCACAAGAAGAGCAGCTCCAAGAAGCATTGTTGAGGAAATCGTTAACTGGTAGCTGCTCGGTTGGCTAGCGAGTAGGGGATTAATCGGCTAATCGGCAAGTTAATCGACCATTTAATCAATTAATTGGACGATTTTTTGGTTTATCGGCTACTCGGTGACCCTATGAGTAGGGATTAATCGGCAAGTTAACTGGTTAATCGGATGAATTCTTGAACAGGGCCAAGAAGGCTAGAGCATTCATTGGCAAGGAAATGAACTCTGAGGCTGAATCTGAAGAAAATGAGGAAGAGGAGTCATCTAAGGAGTCCGAATCCGGAGTTGCAAGCCTAGCTCTCACTACTGCATTCGTCAGCAAGTCTATCTTCAACACTGAAGAAAATGACCTCACCAACAAGGCTGATGAAAGCGATAATGACTACACTCCCACCTATTGCTTTATGGCAAAGGGTGCCAAGGTACTCAAATATACCTCCTCTGAATCAAGTGAGAATGAATCTGATGAAAACCTTAAGCCCAGCTATTCTAAACTTGCTAAGATTGCTATAAAACAACAAAGGGCTTTAGAAAAGGTTCAAAACATGCTAAATAAAAGTGATGATATGTTGGGTGAAGAAATGGATCGCACTGAAACTTTGACTGAAAATCTTCAAAGACTTCAGTCCAAGCTTGACAAACTTCAAAGTCATCATAACACTCTCTTATCAGATCATGAGAAGCTTTCTTATGAATTTCTTCAAAGAAAGCAAGACCTTGAGAAGCTAAGAGTGAGTTATGAAGATCTTTAGAAGGAGCACGATTCATTACTTGCTCAACAAATCAGCGCTTCTTAGGAAGAATTTGTTCCTCCATGCTTGAAGTGCATTGAACGTGAATCTGCTAATTCTTCACCTGAATGTTCAAATGCTGCTAATGTTTCAAATTCTTCACATGCCTCTGCTATCACTAATTCCTCATATGAGGACATTGCTAGTATCACTGACGATGCAGGGCTAAAGGAATTGTACACGACAGGCATGTACAAAAGCCTCAAAGGGCATCAGGCTCTTTGTGATGTGCTTAAAAAGTAGATCCTCAACAGGAACCCTAGGAAAGAGGGTATCGCCTTTGAGAGGAAACCCAATGCTGATGGTACATATTGGAAGCCTGAGCAGTACCCCAAAACTACATGGGTTGCTGCAAAGGGACCTCCAGTTGATCCATCTAACTTATCTGGATTTGCATGTGAATCTCCTCATTCTGATGATGAGTTAATTGACTCCAACTATAAGCTATTCAAAAATCAGAATGGTGAAGTATTTGCTAGATATGTTGGCACTAACTGCAGGAACGACTCCCCTATGAAGAAAATCTGGGTTCCCAAAAGATGCCTTGAAAATCTTCAGGTGAATGTCATCATGACGCCACCTGTGAAGAATAGGAACCCCAGAACAAATTCCTCATATGGATCAGAGTCCTCATATGAACATCATCATGCTAACCCGTCTGTTTCGCAGGGAAGATCTAAGGATTATGGATATGTGCATTATTCTTCAAATCATTATGTCCATAAGTCCTCAAAGAATTTCTCTGCATACTCTTATGCTTACTCTAACCCCTCGTATGTGAGACGAAATGGACTAGCTTCTATGCCATCCTTTTTGTATGGAGCTCGCAGAATGATGAACTCTTTGCCACCCCTTCAGATGTGGGTGGTGAAGAAAAAGAACTAATCTCTTCTGCAGGGTCAGGTCTCCAGACGCACGTAATCGTCTGAAGAATTTGCTGGAGACCTGAGCATGCCTGATAGGACGCGGGCTAATCATGAAGAAATGAAATTTCATTTCTCGCGTCCTCATATTGCTTTATCAGTTCTTTTACTTGATGAAATTCATCTGATGAATTGATGTCATATTCTTCACTGATGAAGTATATGAGTTTGTAAGCTGCACTAATTCATCTCCAGGATGATCAACCCAAAGCCACTGAGTGGGTCCTTGATAGTGGATGTACAAATCACATGACTGGTGACAAGAATCTATTGATGGATGCTCCATTATCTCCGTCGCATCTGAAGCATATCATTTTTGCTGACAAAGGCAAAAGTCAGGTATTGGGTCTAGGTAAGGTTGCGATTACAAAGGATCACATGGACAAAGTCATGCTTGTTGAGTCCCTAGGATACAACCTTATGTCTGTCTCAATGCTTTGTGATCTTGATATGGTTGTTGTCTTTGGCAAGTACCGTTGTGTTGTGGTTATGGAAGCTGACAATTCCAAAGTCTTCGAAGGCTTTAGGAGAGGAGATCTGTATATTGTTGATTTCTCTACAGGACCACAACCAGCCGTGTGCTTACTTACAAAAGCTTCAGAAGGCTGGCTCTGGCATCGACGACTTGGTCATGCAGGCATGAGGAATTTGCACACGCTTGCAAAGAAGAAGCATGTCCTTGGCATCGAGAATGTCAAATTCCTCAAGGATCACCTATGCGGAGCCTGTGAAGCTGGGAAGATGACGAAGGCCAAGCATCCAGCAAAGACTATCATGACCACCACTCGCCCATTTGAATTGCTTCACATGGATCTCTTTGGTCCTAATCATTATTCTGATATTTCAAATGAAGCATCTCAATATGGCTTTGTTATTGTTGATGATTATTCTCGCTATACATGGGTACACCTTGTTACTTACAAACATGAAGTGCAGGAAGTCTTCAAACGATTTTCCTCGAGGGCTTCAACCAACTTTGGTGTGAAGATCAAGCACATCAGAAGTGACAATGGCACTGAGTTCAAGAATTCTGGTCTCGATGACTATCTTGATGAACTTGGTATTGCTCATGAGTTATCTGCTCCCTACACTCCTCAGCAGAATGGCGTCGTGGAGCGCAAGAACAGGACTCTTGCTGAGATGGCTTGCACTATGCTTGATGAATACAAAACGCCTCGTCGTTTCTAGACTGAGGCAATTGATACTGCGTGCCACATCATCAACAGAGTATATCTTCACAAATTCTTCAAAAAGACTGCCTATGAACTCCTCACTGATAAGAAACCCAATGTAAGTTATTTCAAAGTCTTCGGTGCTAAATGTTGGAATAGAGATCCTCATCACAACTCAAAATTTGCACCGAAAGCACATGAAGGTTTTATGCTGGGTTACGGAAAGGACTTGCACACCTACAGAGTCTTCAACAACGTTCTTCACAAAGTTGTTGAAACTGTAGATGTGTGGTTCGATGAAACTAATGGCTCGCAAAGAGAGCACCTACCTTCTGTGATAGATGAACCAGCACCTGAGGAAACTATCAAGTTCAAGGCTACCGACGATGTCATTCCTAGTGAAGAATCTGCTGAAGAATTCATTCTAGAACATGAAGAACGTCGAGCTAATGCGCCTGAAGAAAATGGTGCTGAAGAAAACGCTGATCAAACTCTTCAACGACAACCAGCTCATCCTCGCATTGCAAAAGAAGTGCAAGTTGAAAAGATCATCAATGACATCAAAGCGCCAGGTCCTCTCACATGCTCAAAAGCTTCACATTTGTCTAACTTTTGTGGGCAGTATGCTTTTGTCTCTATTACAGGGCCCACTAAGGTAGATGAAGCATTTCTGGAGCCTGAGTGGATTTAGGCCATGCAAGAAGAATTACATCAGTTCGAGCTCAACAATGTCTGGGAACTGGTCAAATGTCCAGATCCTCGCAAGCACAATATCATCGGCACAAAGTGGATCTACCGCAACAAGCAAGATGAAAATGGCCTTGTGGTGAGGAATAAGGCACGGCTTGTAGCTCAAGGCTACACACAGGTTGAAGGAATTGATTTCGATGAAACTTTTGCACCTGTTGGTAGACTTGAGGCTATTCGCATATTACTTGCTTATGCTAACCATCATGATATCACTTTATATCAAATGGATGTGGAAAGTACATTCCTCAATGGTAAGCTTGAGGAAGAAGTATATGTTGCTCAACCCCCAGGTTTTGAAGATCCAAAGAATCCTGACAAAGTCTTCAGAGTCAACAAGGCCCTCTATGGCCTCAAGCAGGCCCCACGGGCTTGGTATGATACCTTGAAGGAACTCCTCATGAAGAAAGGCTTCAAACCCGGTTCACTCGACCCTACTCTTTTCACGAAATCTTATGATGGTGAAGTGTTTGTGTGCCAAATATATGTTGATGATATTATCTTTGGTTGTACTGACCAACGTTATAGTGATGAATTTGCCTATATGATGAGTGAAGAATATCAAATGTCTAGGATGGGAGAGTTGAAATTCTTCTTAGGTCTTCAAATTCGTCAACAACACAATGGCATATTCATATCTCAGGAGAAATACCTCAAGGATGTACTGAGGAAATTCGGCATGCAAGACTGCAAAGGCGTCAAAATTCCTATGCCCACAAATGGCCATCTGTGCACTGATGAAAATGGTATTGACTTTGATCATAAGGTATACTGCTCCATGATAGGTTCCTTATTGTACTTATGTGCATCTAGGCCAGATATAATGCTTAGTGCTTGCATGTGTGCCCGATTTCAAGCTACACCGAAGGAATCACACCATAAGGCTATGAAGCATAGTCTTCGATATCTAGCTCACACACCAACACTTGGATTATGGTACCCCAAGGGCTCGGTTTTTGATGTTGTTGGATATTCTGACTCTGACTATGCTGGTGATCATGTGGATCACAAGTCAACATCTGGTACATGTCATTTCCTCGGACGATCTTTGGTCTATTGGTCCTCGAAGAAATAGAACTGCGTATCACTATCTACTGATGAAGCTGAGTACATTGCTGCTGGTTCTTGCTGTGCCCAATTGCTATGGATGAAGCAAACTTTCAAGGACTACGACGTCAACATGAAGAATTTGCCTCTCTTCTGTGACAATGGGAGTGCCATCAAGATTGCTCACAACCCAGTTCAGCACTCGAAGAGAAAGCACATTCAGATTCGTCATCATTTTCTTCGTGATCATGTGTTGAAGGGCGACATTTCTATTGAGCATGTGAAGACTGAAGAACAGCTAGCCGATATCTTCACAAAGCCCTTGGATGAGAAGAGATTTAGCAAGTTGCGGTGTGAGCTAAGTATCCTAGAATCTTCGAATGTTCTTTGAAAAGGACACTCATCCTAACACTTATGCAAAATTGATGACTTAGATGTGCAACACATGAAGAAACGTTTTTCTTCAATCAATGAAGAATAACACTCTTAGTGAAGAAATTAACGACCCCTATGATAATTGTACGCGGTGTCTGAAATCATCATTCTTATACGGTGGGTCACGCCACCACCAAAAGTTGAAATTCCTCAATTATTCATATTCTTCAACTTTGCATAGTCTTCACTGGTTTCGTCATTTTTCTTCATTGTCTATATATATATATATATGAGTGTATGTCCTCTACAACATTCACTTATTACTATTTCTTCAAGTTGGTTTTCTGCTAAGTGAATGTGATCGGACCCTTCCCCTCTATGCTTTACTCAACCCAATCTATTCACAAATTCTTCATGTGCGTTCTATTTGAAACTCGTTCAAAATCTTCACTGTGTCCTAGTCAGCTGAAGAAATTGCGAACGGAACTTTAAAACCTATCTTATCTAAATTTTCGGCTTTGCCGCTCAAACCGTTCCGCATCCCACGATACACTTATCCACTCACCCACGATCTAACACGATCTCCACCTCTCACTACGTGGGTGACACATGTCATGCGAATGAGAAGGGTCAGGGGCACGTTCGTCCAATTTCTTCAGGCGAGCAGTTTTTCACCGTGGCTATAAATACCCCTCCTTCCCTTCCTCACTTCTTTTACTCTGCTCGACCTCTCTCTCCAGCTCGAGCTTCTCAAACCCTAGCGCCGCCGCTACTTCATCGCCGCCGGTGAGTAAGAGCTTCACTGCCTCGACCTCGTCGCCGACGTACTCGCGCCGATCGTGGACATCTTCACTCCGCCGCCGCCGTAGCCGTCTTCCTCCGCCAAGTTAGGGCGTGAAAGATCTACACAGACGAACTTCACATCTCCTCACTCCAGTTCGTCGTGTTCTTCGTCCAGGGTAATTAAAAGTTACTTTTACTGCCCTCGTTGATTTGAATGATTATCTACAAAATCTTCAAAAGTGTTTTTCTTCATATCTTCATACACTGAACACCTCACAAGTCATCTGTTCTTGATTCGTTTCTCTAAGCATCATTTTTTCTTCAAGATTCCTCAATTGTGTGGATGTTCGATCTATACAACTCTGGAACCTAAGACAAAGAACGCTTAGTGAAAATCTTCAAGACTCATCTGGTCAAATTCCTCAAACTTGTTCTTTTTAAAAAACCTTCTGAGAACGCATATGACCTCTCCAAATTCCTTGCAACTATACTCTGTTCACAGGTACACATGTCAGCTGCTGAATCACTAGGTTCTCATCAACTTAACTCATTTGCAGCGTTCCTTGAAGAAAAGTTGCATACTTCTTCAGAGAATTCAATTGTTCAAATTCCTCAACTGAAGAAAATGGCTGATGGTAAAAGGCCACAGAAGGGAGGAAAGAGGCCTGAGGTAAATACAACATTTGAAATCCCTGATGACATATATGCTGGGTACTGCACACCTACTGAGGAAACCAAGAATGAGCACAAAGTGCGCAAACAGAGGATAGAGAGGAGATGGGCAAGAGAATGGAGGGAGTACAGATATGTCACTACTAAGTACATGAAGAAGTTCACACTCAATTCTCCATGCCCACGAGCTCCATTGGCACCTGGCCAAATAGCAGATCCCACCAGCCTCAAGCACAGTGAGGACTATCCTGATGAATGGGCCAAGCGCCAAACCAAGTTGGCTAAGAAAGCCAGAGAAGCAGTGAGGAAATTCAATGAAGACTCTACCATTGTTGCTGTCTCAGCTGAGGCCTTTGCCGTCAAGCCAAAGAAGGCTATGTCTAAGAAGCCTGCACGCAGGCCAAGTTCCTCAGCAATGCCCTCACGGCCAGAATCATCAAAGCCCTCACAGCCAATTCCTCATGCTGCTCCTGTTCCTCCAAAGTCCTCAGTTCCTCCGCCAAAGCCTGCAGTTGTTCTGACCAAATCCTCAGCACCTGTGCATCTTGCTTCGTGCCAAAGGACTGCTGGCATCTCCATTGCCTCAGGTGTCTCAGCTAGTTCCTCGGCTGCACCAAGTTCCTCAGCTGGCCCCTCACTGCTGAAGACAAAGGCCACTGCTGGACGAGGTCCTCGCCCAAGTCCTCAAAAGAAGCAAGTCGCTTTCCAAGTGCCGTCTGATGAAGACGAAGCTGATGATGATGAACTTGCAGAAATCATCAGAGACAGGCAAGTCAGGGCCGCTAGAGCCAAAGGATCAGAAGTGACACTGCTTTTGGATCCCAAGCTGATACTTGGCTACATTGATGATTGGCACAAGGACCCCAACACTCCCTTGTCTGACTTCAAACTGACTCCTGGCCAGAGTCACATGCTGACCCACTTCATTCAAGAAGAAAAGTGGAAATTTGAGAAGGCCAGGCAGATCAAGAAAGCGTAGTACAAGAAAGAGCGCTATCTGAAGAAAAACGTTGTCTCTATGAGAACTAAAGAACTTGTCACTATTCAGACTGAGATTAAGAAACTCAGTGATAACTTTGACGCATATCGCTTTAATTGGGTTGGAGCCAAGGTTCGTTTTGTGAAACTTGCGAATAACTTCACTTCCAATGTTGCAGCCCCAACGCAACAGGAAATAACTCAGGCTGAAGCATCTGCTCAGCCTACTGAAGAAAATGCCAGCACTGCTGATGATAATCAGGCTGCTGAAGATAATGTGAGTTCCAGGGCTGATGACTGCATTCCAGCCGCTGAAGAAATTGCCAGGGCACCCACTAGTGGTGTGCCTGAAGAAACTGAAGAACTCAGGGCAACTGCATCAATTGTGCCTGAAGAAAGTCAACCAGATTCCTCGGCTGCTCCTGCACCAAATTCAACTCGAATCCTTTCATCTGCATCAGATGTGAAGAAGACCAAGGCTGCAGAGCATCCTGTAGTGAAGAAAAGGAAAGCATCAGCTGCTTCAGATTCTTCAGCTCCAAAGAAAATGAAGCCTATGACAAGTTCGTCTGCAAATCCGATTGATGCTGTTCTCATCTCAACCAGGCCATCAAAGGACCTTGTTCCTTTTGATGAAGAATATGTGATACCTAGCGGAGAAACTCCTTCTGCTGCTTCGTCTGAACCGTTGGATGAAGAAATTGAAGTGGATGCAATCCCTTCAACACCTATCATCTCCTCGCCTATGCCTCAGTTCACAGCTGAAGAGGCTGGCGTTGAATAAATGGAAGATGAAGATGTGGACATTGGCTGCTCCACACCCGTAATCAGTGATGAATTCTGGGAAAGTCAGCATCCAAACTCTCCAATGTTCACCCCTCTATAACAAATTCCTCAGTCCCCCACACAAACTGTTCACATGGGCTCTGAAGAAACTCATCCCACTGCATCTGTCCATGAGGAAAATCCAGCCACTAGCGCTGAAGAAACTGTTGCCGCTGAACAACCAACGACGCAGACTGCCACTGAGGAGGAACCAGAAATTCCTCAGCCTGAAGAACCTGCGATTGAGATTCCTGAGGTCGTGATGCAACTCACTGACACTCCTCTGCCGAAGCCAAAGGATCCTTTCTCATGCAAGCAAAAGTTCAAGGATGATGATTTCTTCGGCGAGCACGTATTCTTTGAAGATTACAACCCATATGACTATGCTCGCATTAGGAAGAGACGTTTCAGGACTGCCAGTCAAGCAAATTTCTATTCCTTAGTGCTGTTCAACAAGGAGAAAATCTTCTACCATGAGCATATTCCTCACGTGGATATGGAATCTCTGCCGTGCTTCGCACCAGTCCTCAGTGTTCTTCACGACGCTGGACTGCTCAACTTTTGCTCGGACATCTGCGATTGGAATGAAGAACTGATTCTTCAATTCTATGCAATGCTGCACATCACCAGAGATGCTGAAGATGTGAATTCATGGGTGCTGGACTGGATGTCTGAAAACACTCACTACACTGCACTAGCCTCTGAATTGCTTCGTGCTCTACCACTCAGTCCTCCCCTTGAAGAAGCTCGCTGCATCTATAGTGAACCTGAGCTCACACATCATTACATGCAGGTGCTGATGAAGCCTTTGAAACCAGGTTAGGCACCACGAACCAAATTCCTCATGAAGGAATTGCTGAATGTGCCCAGAACTGTCTATGGTATTCTTACGAGAACAATCAGTCTCATCAAAGGCCACGACTCATCTGATGAGGAAATTGTTGGCATCATGAAGAATCTGGTATTCAACATCGTTCATGACATTCCTGTCAATTATCACGATTTCTTCATGAGGACTATGGCCAATGTTGCACTGTCTCCGTTTGAGCTGAAGCCTTATGCACCTTGGATTATGAGATTCCTCAGGACAAGGTCTTCACTCAACTACAAAGCTGATTTCTAGAATCACCTCAGCTACTTGCCCCCAATTGAAGTCCTCAAGCAGACATATTCCTTAGTTGATGGAAAGGGCAAGGCACCAGCTGTAATTGATGAAGGCATTCGTCCATTGGATGGTCAGTTTCGCAAAGCTGCATCTTATTCCACCAATGATGACTCTGCCACACATGACTCTGCCAATGCACCTAAGTCCACTCCTCAAGCCACTGCTCCGCGCGTGATGACTGACCGTGAACTTCTGCTTAGTCTTCACCAGAAGGTGGAACGAAATCACAAATGGGTTAAGCGTCAGTTTGGTTCATTTCTTCACAACATGACTGCCACACACAATGCAGTGAAGAAAAACCACTACTACCTCCATCAAGTCTTCGGTCGCACCTGGGCAATCCTATCACATCTATATGGTGAAGAAGATCCGAAGAACATGGGTCTCAAAGAAGATTTTGACTGGTCTGCACCTCCACCGAAGAAATTCAAGAAGGTCCAAGTTCCTTCTCTGGTGGCCAGCTCATTTTCTTCATCGCGCGATACTGATGAACATGAAGATTTGGACGACACTGCGGCAGGCCCTACATCAACAAACGACCCCAACAACGCTGGCGCTCCTTCATCAACATGATTATCTTCAGGGGCGTTAGTCCTCATTTTCAATTCTTTTGGTCATTCGATGACAAAGGGGGAGAAATATGAGTTAGTCTTCAAGCGGGTCTACTATATGGGTGTTTTTTTATTTGCTAAGTTACAACTCTCGTTCTTCTGAAACTTTATTGGATCGAGTTGTAATCGTAAACCCGATGGTGCTCTGATACTTTTGATGCACTGTGCTCTGATACTTTTGATGCACTATTCTGCATGCTTATTCCTCGATTAATATTACTGCACGCATGCTGAATTTCATCAGGACCAAAATTTCATCATGCATTTCAAATTCTTCGTATTATATGTTAAATGCGTGTATGAATTACAAGATATAGGGGGAGATCCCCGTGATTCAACTCTTCAAGTGTGCATTGCTTCAAAGGCAAATTCCTCACTATGCACATCTTCAGGGGGAGTTCTTCTATATCTTGCAATCAAATTCCTCAATATCAGTAGTTACACTTCATATGCTTATCCCCGTTGAAAACTTAACCTATATTGTCATCAATCACCAAAAAGGGGGAGACTGTAAGTGCATCTAGTGCCTCTTAGTGATTTTGGTGTATTGAAGACTTATAGGTTAAGGGACTAATGCGTTTGTGAGTGTACACAGGTCTATAAGTCTATGAGGAGTTTGATATTTACAGGAAAAGTCAACCCCTAAAAATGAATATCTTCGACTGAAGATTTTGCTATTTCTGAAGACTTTCATGAAGACTTTGAAAGTGAAGAAATTGGTGTGTCCATGAAGACTTGATATTCGTGCGAGGAATATGAAGCTTGAAGACTTTCGTTTTCATAGTTTTGTTTTTTCTCTTTCTTGAGTCATAGGAAACACCGTACTGTTAAAGGGGGTCGAGGAAATACTAAGGAAAAAATTTCCATGTGATGCTCAACTCAAATCCTACACCTACCAATCCCTTCGAGTGAAGCCATTGGAAATCTCATATAGTTCAGTCAATTTCTTCAGTGACGGAGACAAAGTTCTTCTAGTCTTTGAGGAATTTGTCCTGACTAAGGAGTTAGGAATTTGCCAGTGCGGATTGCTTGCACAGTGAGGAACATGATAGCCCTGAGGATTTTGCTACTCAAAATTCCGACCGTTTCTATGCTATGCGCCAGCTGTCCTAAAATATCTATCCACCTAACGGTCATATCATTAAAGGGCATTTATGTCTTGTCATGTCGGGCTACTCCCTAGGCTATAAATAGCCGCCCCCCTACAACCACTAGCTGGTTGGCTTCTCCGAGAGAAACTGACACTTGTCATTTGAGAGCAACCCATCCTCTGAGGACTTTGAGCAAAAATCATCAACTGAGGAAAAACCAAAAACCCAAACACCTACAAACCCCAAGTGATTGAGCATCACTGAAGAGATTGATCCTGAGTGGATCCGACGCTTGTTACCTTTGAAGACTGTGCTTCTTCCAGACGGTTAGGCGTCATGGTCTAGAGCATCCAAGAGGAATTGTGGATCGCCGAGTGACCAAGTTTGTGAAGGTTTGGAAGTCGCCTGAAGACTTACCACGAGTGATTGGACGAGGTCTGTGTGACCTTAGTTCAAGGAGAATAAGGTGAGGACTGGGTGTCCTGAGCTGCGTGTTCAGGACTGGGTGTCCGGGACTGTGTGTCCTCGAGTTTAAATACTCAACCGCTCCAAACAGACGTACAACTGAGACAGCTGTTGGAACTGGTCTACCAAATCATTGTCTTCACCAAGCTTACTGGTCCTATTTCCTCAACTCTTTCATTTCCTCATAAATGTGTTGTGTGTTTGTTCATATCTGTGTTTGAAGACTTTGACTGAAGACTTTCTCAATTTCCTCAGTTCAATTTCTTCAGTTTGTTTGTCTTCATCCTGTGTTATCCTGTGATTACACTTCCTGTACTCTGTGCCTGTCTTCATCTCATCATGATGACTATGCTTGTATTCTATTATGTTTACTTTTGAGTACTTATTCCGCTGTTGGTAGTTCTTCGCTAAGGAATTTCCTCACCGGCAAATTCCTCAGTGAAGAATTTCATAAAAATCGCCTATTCACCCCCCCTCTAGTCGATATAACGCACTTTCAGGACTGCATTCACCTCACGAGCAAACTGCTTGAATATGCGCTGTGAGGCTGGGGCCTGCGCGCCACCCAAGATGCAAGCGATTGCACGCGGCTCCTGGAAGCCCCTAGCCCCCTCGTGTTGATGTTGGTCTTCGTTCCTCCTTGGCGGTGGCGGCAGAGGAGGAAGGCCTGCATTGCCATACGGGCGATCCTCACGAGGCTGATCTCTCCAGCCTCCCTCGCGAGGCTGGTCCTGCCAGCGATCCTCGCGAGGCCGGTCACACCACCCTTGGCGAGGGCCACGGTCTTCCCATCATCCTCCACCTCTTCCTCCTCCTCGGCCATAGCCCCTGTCGTTGCGTTGGGGCGTCGGCCGACACGCCCATCTCTCACGGCCCTGAGCTCTTGACATTCGTTGGTGTTGTGGGTGTGGAGGTCGTGGTACACGCAGTACCGGCTGCCCTTGGATGACTTAGGCTGATCCCTGCCTCTCTTGGTGTATAGTTCCGCTGCAAGCACATCAGCCCCCTTGCGCTTCACGTCCTTGGCCTTGGGCTTCTTCTCTTCTGGGTTGGCAAGCGGGAGTTTGAGGAGGGAAAGGCGCCCTTCCTCAGCCCTGGCACACTTGGTTGCCAAGTTGAACAGCTCCAGGGATGTGCACAGGTCTTCATGGATTGCTAGCTCCTCCTTCATCTTGATGTCGCGTACGCCATCGGAGAAGGCCGAGATGATGGCTTCTTCAGTCACCTTGGGGATCTTGAGTCGAGCATTGTTGAAGCACTGGATGTATTTCTGCAGGGTTTCCCCTTGCTGCTGCTTGATGCGGCGCAGATCGCTCACGGCCGGGGGCCAGTCGCGAATGCCCTGGAAGTTGGCGATGAAGCGAGTGCGCATCTCGTCCCAGGAGGAGATTGTGCCAGGAGCCAGGTTCAGGAGCCAGGTGCGGGCCCCGTCCTTGAGCGCCACGGGAAACCAGTTCGCCATGACCCTTTCGTCTCCGTTGGCGGCTTCGATGCATAGCTCGTAGAGCTGTAGGAACTCCGCGGGGTCCGTCGTGCCATCGTAGCGAGGGGGTAGGTCAGGCTTGAATTTGCGTGGCCATGCGATGCCGCGTACCTCGGGGGGTGAGGGCGCGACAGCCTGCTGTGGCCACCGGTGCCTTTTGCTGGTGCTGGGCTTGTTCTTGGGGATTACCGCGTGCCGCCACTTGGAGCAGCGCGGGGTCTTGGCGTGGAGGTGCAGGGACGCGATCTTGGCGCGCCGGCGCTGGGAGCGCGCGAGCACCTTCTCGGGGACGAGGGATCTCTTGGCAGCTCCTTTCTTGCTGCGCAGGTGCCGGACGCGGAGGGCTCGCCCTGGGCTGCGCACCTTGGAGCCAGGGCGCCTTCTTGGGGAGGAGGTAGTGGAGGCGCCTCCTAATCCCCGCCTCCTGCACGGAATGGAGGGCGAGGCAGCGAGAGGGACGGCAAGGGGAGCCCCCTGCCACGCTGATGAGCTCGGTGATGCGGGCGAGCCAGTCCTCGTAGGGGTCGTCGACGGGGCGGTAGTGCAAGAGCTCTGTTGCCAGGAGCAGTGCGGCGTGTGCGTCCGTGGGGGCACGACGGGCGTGGGATGACGAAGCGGCTGGAGTCAGCGACGGTGTGGCAGTGCGGCCCTCCCGCCGTACCAAAGGATGCTGGGATGAGGCTTGCTGCTCGTTCCCCACCGGGCCGGTGGCGGCGTTGGCGGCAGGCGACGGGGAACGACGAGGGTGTCCGCCGACGGGCGCCGTCTGGGCGACGCGGGTGGCGAGAGCAGCCCGGCGCTCGACGCGAGCCCGATGGGCGTCAGCCATGGACATGACGGAAGATCACACGCGTACAGTGAAAGAAAGATTCCGGTGAACCCCTACCTGGCGCGCCAAATGTCGGATTTCGGGTTCCGCCAGACCCTTGAGGTTCGAACACTGGGGTGCACGCGGAGATCTCTCCCCTACCGATCTATGTCCGATCTCCTCGCGTGATTTGAGCTGGAAACAACGAACAACACAAGGGACACAAGGTTTATACTGGTTTGGGCCACCGTTGTGGTGTAATACCCTACTCCAGTGTGTGGTGTGGTGGATTGCCTCAGGGGCTGATGATGATTAGTACAAGGGAAGAACAGCCTCGCGAGAGGTGTTCTTGAGTTCGTGCGATGAACTGCTTGGGTTAGTTTAATCGCCTCTCTCTCTGTATCTCTCTTTTTCGGTCCCTCCTTGTTCGTCCTCTACTTTGTGGTGGCTAGCTCTATTTATAGAGGCCCTGGGTCTCTCCCCAAATAATGAGCGGGAAGGGCGCCAACAATTGGCCATTTTGAAGGGGGAACATCTAGTACAAGTTATCCTGACCAAAGGTGGTCTTCGCTGCCAAAGGCACTGGTGATGACGCCGTCTTGGGATCCACGGTGACCTCCGACCTGTCGCTCTGCTGGTCTTGGTCTCATTGCACCGGAATGGTAACCTTTGCCCGGTGCCTTGGCCTGTGCTTGCCCCCTTTGCACCAAAGGGGAAACAAGGACACTGCGCAGGCCGGCGTCCGCCTGGCGCCCGCCTGGTCTCGATCGTCATGGCTTGCGTCACGGGCTCCTCGTGAGGTACCCCTGCCTTGATCTCTCCGCCTCCTCACGAGCCTGCCTGATGAGGCTGCCTCTGAGGAAGCTTCCGGCCGTCCGTCCCGCGAGGCTTGGCCCCTCGCGAGGGTCTTGAGCTTGAGCTGATAAAGATGGGCCGCGCTGGGCCCCCACTTGAGCCACGCCGCAGGCCGCAGGCAGGCAAGTCTGGGGACCCCCGTTCCCAGAACGCCGACAGTAGCCCCCGGGCCCAAGGCGCGCCTGGGCTTGGCCTAGCAGGGAAGAGAAGGGGCAAGCGCGAAGCGCCGCGGGCCCCCAATAGCCTGCGGCCTTGGGCGCCGCGTGGCGATTGATTGGACGTGGGCGTCTGCGCTTCCCACGGTGCTTCCGCAATTGTCTATCTGACAAAGGAGGTGCCCGGGCCAGACTTACTTGCTTTGTTCTCGTTCGCCTCGCCCCAGATCCCCTTTCTCGCTCTCCTCCTTCTTGCTTCCGAAATCCTTCAGATCCGTCTCAATCCTTCTCGCCCGGCACGCCATGGCGCCTCGCAAGTCCCCGACCGAGGCCTGGTACTCGCCGGCCCTGGATTCCCCGAACTTGCCGGAGAAGAACCTCACCCTCACGCGCCTGATGACGATGGCGCAGGGCAGCAAGGGGGAAACTGTGCTCAAGGCCGGCTCCGACCAGCCTAAAAGCAGGGGGAGCACCTTCTATCCGCTTTTTGTGAGCACCATCGTCGCCGGTCTGGTGCCTCATTTTTCTGAGTTCTTCTTTGCTGCTCTCCGCCAGTACAACTTGCAGGCTCTGCATCTCCACCCCAACTCTGTTCTCCTCCAGGCGATTTTTGCTTACTACTGTGAGGCTCATGTCGGGGTAAAGCCCTCGGTGGCTTTGTTGTGCCACTATTTTTCCCTCCGGGTTTCTGGTGGCCATGTCTCCGCATGTGCGAGCTTCATCGCATACTCCAATTCCAATGCTATCTCGAAGCCTGGGAAGAGAATCGAAGGCTTTTGGAGCAAGTGGGTCATGGTGGATGTCGGGCGCCTCCACCCCCGTGTGGTGGCTAGCTCTATTTATAGAGGCCCTGGGCCTCTCCCCAAACAATGAGCGGGAAGGGCGCCAACAATTGGCCATTTTGAAGGGGAACATCTAGTACAAGTTATCCTGACCAAAGGTGGTCTTCGCTGCCAAAGGCACTGGTGATGACGCCGTCTTGGGCTCCACGGTGACCTCTGTCCTGCCGTTCTGCTGGTCTTGGTCTCGTTGCACCGGAATGGTAACCTTTGCTCGGTGCCTTGGCTTGTGCTTGCCCCCTTTGTACCAAAGGGGAAACAAGGACACTGCGCAGGCCGGCGCCCGCCTGGCGCCCGCCTGGTCTCGATCGTCATGGCTTGCGTCACGGGCTCCTCGTGAGGTACCCCTACCTTGATCTCTCCGCCTACTCACGAGCCTTCCTGATGAGGCTGCCTCTGAGGAAGCTTCTGGTCGTCCGCCCCGCGAGGCTTGGCCCCTCGTGAGGGTCTTGAGCTTGAGCTGATGAAGATGGGCCGCGCTGGGCCCCCACTTGAGCCACGCCGCAGGCCACAGGCAGGCAAGTCTGGGGACCCCCGTTCCCAGAACGCCGACATACGGGACTTGTAAACTTCAACACAAGTATTTCTCAATTTCACAACTACTCAACTATCACGACTTTGATATTATTACCTCCATATCTCAAAACAATCATCAAGCATCAAACTTCTCTTAGTATTCAGAACACTCTTAAGAAAATTTTACTAACTTTGATTACCTAGCATATTAGGATTTAAGCAAATTACCATGCTATTAAGGCTCTCAAAATAATCTAAGTGAATCATGAGAGATCAATAGTTTATATAAAACAAATCCAACACCGTGCTCTAGAAGATATATGTGAAGTACTAGAGCAAAACTAGATAACTCTGTAGGATCGAAAGTATGTCTAGAGGGGGGTGATTAGACTACTTGACCAAATAAAAACTTAAACTTTTCCCAATTTTAGTTCTTGGCAGATTTTAGCTATTGTAGGACAAGTCAAGCAATCATCACACAATTCAAGCAAGCATGCAAAGAGTATATTGGCAGTAGAAAGTAAAGCATGCAACTTGCAAGAATGTAAAGGGAAGGGTTTGGAGAATTCAAACGCAATTGGAGACACGGATGTTTTCCCATGGTTCGGATAGGTGGTGCTATCCTACATCCACGTTGATGGAGACTTCAATCCACGAAGGGTAACGGTTGCGCGAGTCCACGGAGGGCTCCACCCACGAAGGGTAACGGTTGCGCGAGTCCATGGAGGGCTCCACCCACGAAGGGTCCACGAAGAAGAAACCACCCACAAAGGGTCCACGAAGTAGCAACCTTGTCTATCCCACCATGGCCATCGCCCACGAAGGACTTGCCTCACTAGCGGTAGATCTTCACGAAGTAGGCGATCTCCTTGCCCTTACAAACTCCTTGGTTTAACTCCACAATCTTGTCGGAGGCTCCCAAGTGACACCTAGCCAATCTAGGAGACACCACTCTCCAAGAAGTAACAAATGGTGTGTAGGTAATGAACTCCTTGCTCTTGTGCTTCAAATGATAGTCTCCCCAACACTCAACTCTCTCTCATAGGATTTGGATTTTGTGGAAAGAAGATTTGAGTGGAAAGCAACTTGGGGAAGGCTAGAGATCAAGATTCATATGGTAGGATGGAATATCTTGGTCTCAACACATGAGTAGGTGGTTCTCTCTCAGAACATATGAGTTGGAATTGTGCATGTGTTCTGATGGCTCTCTCCACGAATGAAGAGGAGGTGGAGGGGTATATATAGCCTCCACACAAAATCCAACCGTTACATACAGTTTTCCAATCTCGGTGGGACCGAATCAACAAACTCGGTCGGACCGAAAAGGTAAACCTAGTGACCGTTAGAGATTTTCGGTGGGACTGACATGCAACTTGGTAGGACCGATATGGTTAGGGTTTGGGCATAACGTAATCTCGGTGAGACCGATTACACAAACTCAGTGAGACCGATTTTGGTAATTAGCTAACCAGAGAGTTAGTCAGGCAAACTCGATGGGACCGATTTGCTCTTTCGGTGAGACCGAAAAGTTACAAAAGGGAAACACTGAATTTACATTGCAATCTTGGTGGGACCGATCCGCTCTTTCGGTGAGACCGAAAAGTTACGAAAGGGAAATAGAGAGTTTGCAATCCCATCTCGGTGAGACCGAGATCCCTATCGGTAGAACCGAATTGCTAGGGTTTGGCAGTGGCTTATGACAAGTGAAACTCGGTGGCGCCGGATAGAAAGAATCGGTAGTACCGAGTTTGGCTTAGGGTTTATGTCATATGTGGATATGGGAAAGTAGTTGAGGGTTTTGGAGCATATCACTAAGCACATGAAGCAAGAGGCTCATTAAGCAACACCTCATCCCTCCTTGATAGTATTGGCTTTTCCTAAAGACTCAATGTGATCTTGGATCACTAAAATATAAAATGAAGAGTCTTGAGCTTTTGAGCTTGAGCCAATCCTTTGTCCTTAGCATTTTGAGGGTTCCACTTTCACATCCATGCCATGCCAATCATTGAGCTTTCATGAAATAGTCATCTTGGAATAGCATTAGCTCAATGAGCTATATGTTGTTATGAATTACCAAAACCACCTAGGGATAGTTGCACTTTCAATCTCCCCCTTTTTGGTAATTGATGACAACATATAGATCAAAGCTTCGACAAATGATAATAAGCATGAAATATATCGTTGCTTTGAGAAGTATGTGACAAGTAAGAGCTCCCCCTAAATTTGTGCATATTTAAAATTTGCTTTGGACTGCAAATGCACAAAGAGTTAGAGTCATGGGTTACTCTTCCATGTCACATACATCTTGGTGGAGCGCTTAAAATGATAAGAATGAAATACATGCACTCATCACCAAGAATAGTGAATGATCACATAAGATAGATAAGATGATAATATTAAGCAAACATTAAGTGTAGCTTATGATCAAACACATGATCATCAATGTCTCACGAGCAATGACATAGTATCTCACACAAAAGCAAACAAAGTTCTAAAAACCACCAAATAAAACAAGAGAGAATAAAAGCAACACTCTCTCTCTCGAAGCCTATGATCTATACATTTTCTCCCCCTTTGGCAACAAGTTACCAAAAAGTTCCTAGAAAATGCATAGTGCTAGATCGACTCTCAGGCTTGATCTTCAGGTGGTGGTGGAGTCCAGAGCACTCCAAGGACGAAGCCTTCTGTAGACGTGGTCGGAGTCGAGGCTGAAGTGGATGCTGGAGCTGGTGGAACTGAGGCTGTAGCTGGTGCAGACGTGGTGGCTCTGGTGTCAGCAACTGGCACTGCATGTGATCTCTGAGCTCTTGGCACTCTGGCAAATGCATCAGTTGTAGTCTTGCCTCTCCTCTCCTGCATGTCATCCTAGAGCTGCTCCACTGCAGTCTGAATCTCTGTCACTTTGACATCCAAGTCATAGAACTTTTGTTCCATGATCCTCTCTAAGCTTGCCTGGTTCTGAGTTAGGGTGGCTAGTCCTTGCTCAATCCGCAGGGTGGATGCGATCAAGTAACCAAGCTGCTCTTGTTTGGTTTTCAAGAAATACTCAGATGCCTCCTCTTGAGTTGGCATCTTGGCAGCTTTCTCCTTCCTTGCCTTCTCCTTCTTTGCTTGTGCTTGTGCAGATGATGGTTCATTCTCATTCATCACAACTTGATTGTCCTCAAAATCTGAATGAATAGGCAAGTGTTCCTTGTCCAACAAGTATATGCCCGTGCCCATCTTGGAGTTGATTAATTCCTGAATTTGTGGGGCATATCCATAGCTCCTCTTCTGATCAGCTGCTGTCCTCTTAATGGTCTCTACCATGAGGCTCATCACCTTGAACTTCTGTGGCACATCAAATATATGAAGCAAATTGATCGCATGGCCTCTGATCATCTTGTGATCACCTGAATTGGGCAAGAGAGTGTGCCTCAAAATCCAATTAATAGTTGGCAGCCCTGATAGAAGATAATGCACTAAGCCAAATTTGAAAGTTTCAAGAGCTTCATTTGGAATTTCCTTGTACATATTGGACATAGAGTTGTGGTACATCTTCTTCTTGGCATAGATATCCAAGTCATCCTCATGCTCCTCTGGGGCATTGATGAGCTGTGCCCACTCAACAACAGTAGATTGGTACCTCGTACCTTCAGACATCCATGTGATCTTTCCATCTGGGTAGAAATGTGTTGTGGAGTAGAATTGCATAATGAGTTCCTCGTTCCACTTTGTGAGCTTCTGCCCGACAAAGTCTGCTACTCCACAAGCATTGAAGCTGTCATACACTCCAGGGTAGTGTTCTTCATTGTCCTTGATGTATTGCCAGTCAACCCATCTCATATCACAGACTATTGGCTTCTTATCAAGCAGCACTGTCTCATAGAAGTCCTGCTGCTCCTTGGTGTGAAATCTGTAGTCAACAGCAGTCCTCCTCCTGGAAGCATACGGATCTGCTTCTCTCCACTTCCTCAGCCCTGAGTCTCTCCTGAGCTTCATATCCTCAGCCACAGGATGAGCATCGTTGTGGTCTGGGATCTTGGGCTTGAGCTTTCTAAGTACTTGCTCTTCCTCATCTTCTTCAGCAGTGTCAGGCACTGGGGCCTTGTTCTTCTCAGCAGCTGGGATGCTTCTTGTATTTCTCTTTGGCTTTGGCTTTGGAGCTGGCTTGGCCTTGGAAGCAGCTGCCCCTGATCTTATGGCATCACCCATCAGCTTGGGTGCCTTAGGTGCTGGTGCAGCTACCTCTTCTTCTTCCTCTTCTTCCATGATGGAAGCCTTTCCAAGCACTCTGGCTACGGTCTTCTTGACCCTTTCCTTCCTTTTCTTGCCTTCAGCAGCAACTGGCTCTATGGGAGTGGGCTTCTCAGAAATCTTGGTTGAAGCTCTGGCCTTTGGCATAGGCTGCCTGCCTGCTGGCCTTTTGATTTTTAAGCCTGGCTTTGTGCCCTGTGCTGGCTCAACTCTCTTTGATGTGGCTTCCTCTTCCTCTGCCACATAATCTTCATCCTCAGAATCTGAAGTTCTCTTCTTCCTCTATCTGGTGGCAGCTTTAGGCAGATTGCTAGGAGTACTTCTGCTGCCATCATCTGAAGAACTTGAGGGACTAGTGCCCTCACTCATCTGCACTTGCTGTTCTGACATGTTCTAGCTGTCACTCTGATCTGACATGATGAACAAGCTGTCTGCTGACCCTGTGAATAGTTTATAGATGAGGTAGAATAGATGAGCATCACAAAATGCAGAGATTTTTGCAAAAGAATGATTCAAAATCTTAGTTTTAGTTTCCCACTGAAATCATCTCGGATCTACCGTTTTTTAAACTCGGTGATACCGAAGCAGTTTTGGAACCTAAACTAGTGAACTCGGTCAGACCGAGTCACAGTTCGGTGGCACCGAGACTGCTAGGGTTTCACAAAGTTCCAAAATCGGTCACACCGATAAGTAATTCTCGGTCAGACCGAGTCTCACTTGTGCAATGGCATGAGCCAAATCGGTGGGACCGAGTTTTTCAACTCGGTGGGTCCGAGATGGTTTCGGCGGAAACCTAACCCTAAATTTTTCGAATCAAAACTAATCTACGAACGCATTGACTGGATAGGAGTGTTTCAATCATGGCAAGAATCATTAAGAACACAATGTGCTAGGAATCGGACGGGGAATAGCACTGTGATCGAGTCCATACCCTAGTTCGGCGGAGACTTACGGCGGCAACGGCGGGGTAGAATTTCCGTTGACAGCGACGGAGACCAGCGACTGGAGGCGGCTGGCGGCGAGGAGACGATCCGGAGACCAAGTTGGCAGAGCAGGCTATCGCGCGGGCGAAGGGGTTCGGAGAAATTTCCAAATTTTTGCCCGTGACTATATATAGCCCGACCCTGTCGGTGTGACTGAGTGGAAAAACTCGGTGGCACCGAGATGCAAAACTGTACAGAGTTGTTGCGACTCGGTGTGACCGAATGGTTCAAATCGGTTGCACCGAGATCGAAAACCTAGATCAACTTAATGATCTCGATAGGACCGAAAGTAGGATATCGGTCAGACCGAGAATCATAAAGAGGTTTTGGAAGTTTAAGTCTATGACGAATCGGGGACTCCAAGCGCTCCTCACACAGAGTGGTTCGAATCTGACTTGATCAAATTTTGTGATGTAGCATGAATAGAGTTTGAGACGAGAAAAACATAGATAGCTAGAGGAGGTTCTTAGGCATTCTTGTCCATCCACTTGGCAAAAGGAAATAAAACCAAACAATCAAAACAACAAGTGGATGTCCTCGAATGAGTAAAATATGCAACCAGCATGCTCACACAATAAGATGGCAAATGAAATATGTGACAAGGCATGCACAACCAATTCTAGTATCTATCAAGCAATTTGCGATGACAAGGTCATCTATATATGAGTATATTGACTTAGGAGTCAAGTGAGAACACTTGATCATAGGTCATACTCATCATTTAAGCTCAAGTGGGGTTACCACTTTTACATAAAGCATTGTTGTGTTCACATCTTTAGAGTTGCTTTAGCTCAAGTCTTAAGCTCCCCCTAGATGTGATATCCCCCCTAAGAGGGATGAACTAACCTTGGGTTTTGTCGATGATGACTTCATGTAGATATTGAAGATGTGGATGCTCAATGTTGGTGTAGATCTCTTGGAGCTATCCATTTGAGTGAATTGCACTTTCAATACCTACATGGGTTAGTCCCACAAGGAACAAACAAGGATATCCATAGACATAGAGTGATGCACACAAAAGATGATGTCCATGAAAACTTTTAGGTTACCTTGTCCCTTGTCTTACCAACAAGAGGGTTTGTGACTCCTTGAACTAGTGCAAGATGTGGAAGTTGATTGCACTTGTTCTTGCCAAAATGATAAGAGTGAAGTATGTTGGCGGAGTCACCCTCAAGAACTCTCTAGTTCTTCTTCTTTTGGATCCACACCATCTTGATGGGAATCCTTGGAGTTGTAGTCGTACTTGATGAAGTGGAACTTGAAGTAGTCTTGGGAATCCACTTGACTAAGGTCTTAGGAGCTTCTTCAAATGCATCAATTTCCTCTTTAAGCTTGTCCTTGCCTTTTTGCTCGTAGTTTTGTGGTGGAAGATCATCTTGAGCTTGTGTCCCCTTGAAAGAAGTATACTTCTCTTGTTGAGGGACAATCTTTGTCTTGGGGTATTGATCTTCTTCCCACTCAACTCCATTGGCATTGAACTTTCGTTCAAAACCAACACCTTGATTCTTCCGGTGCATTCCTTGCTTGCGCACAATTTCCTCGAATTGCTTACTCCCGGCAAGGCTTTTGTACACTCCTTTCTCTATAATTCCCTTCAATAAGCTATTTTCTTGCTCAAGTGTAACTTGGCTAAGAGAATCATTAGTGGAATGAAGAGAACTACTAGAAGCAACAATATTGGATTTAGCATGATCATTGTTACCGCTAGAGGAAGAATCTTTCTTGTTCTTGTTACTAGACTTGACTTGAGGGATGTAAGTGGATAAGAGTAAACGCTTGGCAATGTAAGAAGAGCTTTTCTTGCGGAGATCATTATTGATTGCTTTTAAGAACTCATGCTCTTGCTCAAGATTGAGCTTTTCAAAGCGTAATTTCTCATGAGCTCTTAAAAGTTCTCGATGATCTTCGAAGATAGTTTCATGAGCTAACTTAAGAGTGTTTAGTTCTTTAGTTAGATCCTCAATCTTCTCCTTATCATTGTCATTCGTTTTATCTTGATTAGCATGATTAATTGACGTTTCATCATAGTATTCATCACTAGAGTTGTCAACAAGCAAATCATCACCTATCAAGTCATCTTCATCACTATTGAAATCAACATACTCGGGGTGTGTTACCTTAGGACCTTTGGCCATGAAGCATCTTCCAATTCCTTCATTTGGTGAGTCAAATATGTCGTAGGAGTTGGTTGAAACAAGTGCTAGACCGGCAACACCTTCATGTTGAGTATCTTCGGAGTCGGAGTGATAACTTCTCTCGGAGTGGCTGTCGGAGTCGGATACCCATTCACCAACATGAGCTTGATGTCTTCGTTTTGTGTAGCTCCTTGATGATTTTTCCTTCCTTTCAGAATCCTTGCTTCTTTGTGAGTATCTTCGTTCATAACGATCATCTCTACTCCTTCTCTCTCTTGGTGGTGATTCTTTGCTTCTTCTTTTTGGAGAATCTTCTCTTCTCTTGTAGGGAGCCGTACACTCATTGGAATAGTGTCCGGGTCTTCCACAACTGTAGCAGTTTCGCTCTCGACTAGAAGATCTTTTGTCATTGTAGGACCTTGACTTGAAGCTTCTATCTTTGCTTCTACTCTTGTAGAACTTGTTGAAGTTCTTCACCATTAAGCTCAATTCTTCATTGAAGTTTTGTTTCTCACTTGATGATGTAGGGGCTTCACATGAGGCTTTGTAGGCACCACTTGATTTGTTGTGAAGTTCCTCTTTATCCTTAAGTGACATCTCATGAGCAACAATTCTTCCAATCACCTCCGTTGGCTTGAGATCTTTGTAATTGGGCATCATTTGGATCAATGTGCACACGGTATCATATTTTCCATCCAAGGATCTTAGAATCTTCTTGATGATGAATCTATTGGTCATCTCTTCACTTCCTAAGCCAGCAATCTCATTTGTGATGAGAGCAAGCCTAGAGTACATTTCAGCGACACCTTCACCATCCTTCATTTTGAACTTGTCAAGTTGACTTTGAAGCACATCCAACTTGGATTCCTTGACGGAGTCGGTACCTTCGTGCATATCAATCAAAGTGTCCCAAATTTCCTTTGCATTCTCAAGACGGCTGATTTTGTTGAATTCTTTGGGGCACAATCCATTGAAGAGAATATCACAAGCTTGAGCATTGTATTGCAACATCTTCAACTCATCCGCGGTAGCTTCACGGTTTGGTTCTTTCCAATCAAAGAAGTCATCTTGCAAACCAACACACACAATAGCCCAAACGGCGGGGTTATGTCCAAGAATATGCATTTTCATTTTATGCTTCCAACTAGCAAAATTAGTACCATCAAAGTAAGGACCTTTGCGGTGATAATTTCCCTCGCTAGACGCCGTACTCTCCTAGGTTGTGAAACCAAGGCTATGACCACCAAAAGCTATGGAGACCAAAGAAAATGGAGACCAAATCTCTGATACCACTTGTAGGATCGAAAGTATGTCTAGAGGGGGGGTGATTAGACTACTTGACAAAATAAAAACTTAAACTTTTCCCAATTTTAGTTGTTGGCAGATTTTAGCTATTGTAGGACAAGTCAAGCAATCATCACACAATTCAAGCAAGAATGCAAAGAGTATATTGGCAGCGGAAAGTAAAGCATGCAACTTGCAAGAATGTAAAGGGAAGGGTTTGGAGAATTCAAACGCAATTGGAGACACGGATGTTTTTCCCGTGGTTCGGATAGGTGGTGCTATCCTACATCCACATTGATGGAGACTTCAACCCACGAAGGGTAACGGTTGCGCGAGTCCACGGAGGGCTCCACCCACGAAGGGTAACGGCTGCGTGAGTCCACGGAGGGATCCACCCACGAAGGGTCCACGAAGAAGAAACCACCCACAAAGGGTCCACGAAGTAGCAACCTTGTCTATCCCACCATGGCCATCGCCCACGAAGGACTTGCCTCACTAGCGGTAGATCTTCACGAAGTAGGCGATCTCCTTGCCCTTACAAACTCCTTGGTTCAACTCCACAATCTTGTCGGAGGCTCCCAAGTGACACCTAGCCAATCTAGGAGACACCACTCTCACGGAAGTAACAAATGGTGTGTAGGTAATGAACTCCTTGCTCTTGTGCTTCAAATGATAGTCTCCCCAACACTCAATTCTCTCTCATAGGATTTGGATTTTGTGGAAAGAAGATTTGAGTGGAAAGCAACTTGGGGAAGGCTAGAGATCAAGATTCATATGGTAGGAATGGAATATCTTGGTCTCAACACATGAGTAGGTGGTTCTCTCTCAGAACATATGAGTTGGAATTGTGTATGTGTTCTAATGGCTCTCTCCACGAATGAAGAGGAGGTGGAGGGGTATATATAGCCTCCACACAAAATCCAACCGTTACACATAGTTTTCCAATCTCGGTGGGACCGAATCAACAAACTCGGTCGGACCGAAAAGGTAAACCTAGTGACCGTTAGAGATTTTCGGTGGGACTGACATGCAACTCGGTAGGACCGATATGGTTAGGGTTTGGGCATAACGTAATCTCGGTGAGACCGATTACACAAACTCGGTGAGACCGATTTTGGTAATTAGCTAACCAGAGAGTTGGTCAGGCAAACTCGGTGGGACCGATTTGCTCTTTTGGTGAGACCGAAAAGTTACAAAAAGGAAACACTGAATTTACATTGCAATCTCGGTGGGACCGATCCGCTCTTTCGGTGAGACCGAAAAGTTACGAAAGGGAAACAGAGAGTTTGCAATCCCATCTCGGTGAGACCGAGATCCCTATCGGTAGAACCGAATTGCTAGGGTTTGGCAGTGGCTTATGACAAGTGAAACTCGGTGGCGCCGGATAGAAAGAATCGGTAGGACCGAGTTTTGCTTAGGGTTTAGGTCATATGTGGATATGGGAAAGTAGTTGAGGGTTTTGGAGCATATCACTAAGCACATGAAGCAAGAGGCTCATTAAGCAACACCTCATCCCTCCTTGATAGTATTGTCTTTTCCTAAAGACTCAATGTGATCTTGGATCACTAAAATATAAAATGAAGAGTCTTGAGCTTTTGAGCTTGAGCCAATCCTTTGTCCTTAGCATTTTGAGGGTTCCACTTTCACATCCATGCCATGCCAATCATTGAGCTTTCCTAAAATAGTCATCTTGGAATAGCATTAGCTCAATGAGCTATATGTTGTTATGAATTACCAAAACCACCTAGGGATAGTTGCACTTTCAAACTCAAAAGAAATAAGCGAAGCACATAGAGTATTCTAACAAATTCCAAATCATGTATGGCTCTCTCAAAAGGTGTGTAAAGCAAGGATGATTGTGGTAAACTAAAAAGCAAAGACTCAAATAATACAAGACGCTCCAAGCAAAACACATATCATGTGGTGAATAAAAATATAGCTCCAAGTAAAGTTACCGATAGAAGTAGACGAAAGAGGGGATGGCTTCCGGGGCATCCCCAAGCTTTGGCTTTTAGGTGTCCTTAGATTATCTAGGGGGTGCCATGGGCATCCCCAAGCTTAGGCTCTTGCCACTCCTTGTTCCATAATCCATCAAATCTTTACCCAAAACTTGAAAAACTTCACAACACAAAACTTAAAGTAGAAAATCTCGTGAGCTCCGTTAGCGAAAGAAAATAAAAGACCACTTCAAGGTACTGTAACGAACTCATTCTTTATCTATATTGGTGTTATATCTACTGTATTCCAACTTATCTATGGTTTATAAACTATTTTACTAGCCATAGATTCATCAAAATAAGCAAACAACACACGAAAAACAGAATCTGTCAAAAACAGAACAGTCTGTAGTAATCTGTAGATAGCGCAAGATCTGGAACCCCAAAAATTCTAAAATAAATTGCTGGACGTGAGAAATTTATCTATTAATCATATGAAAAACGAATTAACTAAATATAACTTTCCAAATAAAAATGACAGCTGTTCTCGTGAGCGCTAAAGTTTCTGTTTTTTTTACAGCAAGTTCAACAAGACTTTCCCCAAGTCTTCCCAACGGTTCTACTTGGCACAAACACTAATTAAACACAAAAAACACAACCAAAACAGAGGCTAGATAAAATATTTATTACTAAACAGGAGCAAAAATCAAGTAATAAAAATAAAACTGGGTTGCCTCCCAACAAGCGCTATCGTTTAACGCCCCTAGCTAGGCATAACAAGCAAGAATAGATCTAGGCATTGCCATCTTTGGTAGGCAATCCATAAGTGGCTCTCATAATAGATTCATAAGGTAATTTAATTTTCTTTCTAGGAAAGTGTTCCATGCCTTTCCTTAATGGAAATTGGAATATAATATTTCCTTCCTTCATATCAATAATTGCACCAATCGTTCTAAGGAAAGGTCTACCAAGAATAATAGGACATGAAGGATTGCAATCTATGTCAAGGACAATAAAATCTACGGGCAAGTAATTCCTATTTGCAACAATGAGAACATCATTAATTCTTCCCATAGGTTTCTTAATAGTGTAATCCGCAAGGTGCAAGTTTAGAGAGCAATCATCAAAATCACGGAAACCTAACAAATCACACAAAGTCTTTGGAATCATGGAAACACTAGCACCCAAATCACATAAAGCATAGAATTCAAGATCTTTAATTTTAATTTCAATAGTTGGTTCCCGCTCATCATAAAGTTTTCTAGGGATAGAAACTTCCAATTCAAGTTTTTCTTCATAAGATTGTATCAAGGCATCAACGATATGTTTAGTAAACGCTTTATTTTGACTATAAGCATGAGGAGAATTTAGCACGGATTGCAAGAAGGAAATACAATCAATCAAAGAGCAATTTTCATAGTTAAATTCCTTGAAATCCATAATAGTGGGTTTAGCAACATCTAGGGTTTTAATTTCTTCAATCCCACTTTTATCAATTTTAGCATCAAGATCAACAAATTCCGAATTCTTGGAACGCCTTCCAGGTAAAGGTGGATCATATTCAGTCCCATCATTATCAAGATTCATATTGCAAAAAAAGATTTAATAGGGGACACATCAATAACTTTTAGATCTTCATCTTTATTTTCATAGGAACTAGGAGAACACGCTCTTATAAAGGCATTTTCTTAGCACGCATCCTAGCGGTTCTTTATTTGCACTCATCAATGGAAATTCTCATGGCTTTGAGAGACTCATTGATATCATGCTTAGGTGGAATATATCTAAGTTTTAAAGAATCAACATCAAGAGAAATTCTATCAACATTCCTAGCCAGATCATCAATCTTAAGCAATTTTTCTTCAATCATAGCATTAAAATTCTTTTGTGAAGTAATAAATTCTTTAATATTAGATTCAAAATCAGAGGGCATATTATTATAATTTCCATAAGAATTGTTGTAGGAATTACCATAATTATTAGAGGGATTACTAGGATAAGGCCTAGGGTTGAAATTTCCTCTATACGCGTTGTTACAAAAATTGTTCCTACCAACAAAATTCACATACATAGATTCATTATTATTCTCAATCAAAGTCGACAAGGGCATATCATTAGGATCAGAAGAAACACTCTTATTAGCAAATAATTTCATAAGTTCATCCATCTTTCCACTCAAAACATTAATTTCTTCTATCGCATGCACCTTTTTATTAGCAGACCGTTCAGTATGCCATTGAGAATAATTAACCATAATATTATCTAGGAGTTTGGTAGCTTCTCCTAAAGTGATTTCCATAAAAGTGCTGAAAGTGCGTTATATCGACTAGAGGGGGGGTGAATAGGCGATTTTTATGAAAGTCTTCAAAACGTGGAAGTTATGAAGACAAACGATAGAAATAACCTATTACCATGCAGCGGAAGGTAGACTACACTAGGCAAACCATAGTCAGGTATTCAATGGAGTGAAAGCAGAATGACTAATAGCAGCAATGTAGTAAGGATCAGGTAGGAAGATATTATGAAGCCAAACAGAACACACAGTCACTCAGTGAAGACAAGAGATAGTGCAATCATACAATGACTTCACAAGGACCAACAGTAAGTAAAGGGAAGGGAAGGATGAAACCAGTGACTCGTTGAAGACAATGATTTGTTGGACCAGTTCCAGTTGCTGTGACAACTATACGTCTGGTTAGGGCGGCTAGGTATTTAAACCTGAGGACACACAGCCCCGGACACCCAGTCCTGAACACATAGCTCAGGACACCCAGTCCTCACCGTATTCCCCTTGAGCTAAGGTCTCACATACCTCGCCCAATGACTCTGGTAAGTCTTCAAGGTAGACTCCCAAACCTTCACAGACTTCGTTCACCGGCAATCCACAATGTCTCTTGGATGCTCAGAACGCGACGCCTAACCGGCTGGAGGATTCACAGTCCTCAAGTGTAATAAGTCTTCAGATCACACAGACAAGAAGACTTAAGTGATGCCTAACACTCTTTGGCTCTGGGTGGTTAGGGCTTTATCCTCGCAAGGAATTCTCTCTCAAAGGCTTCGAGGTGGGTTGCTCTCAAACGACAAAAGCCGTACTCTAACTCTGAGCAGCCAACCGTTTATGGTTGTAGGGGGTGGGCTATTTATAGCCACTAGGCAACCCGACCTGATTTGTCCGAAATGACCCTGGGTCACTAAGGAACTGACACGTGTTCCAATGGTCAGATTTCAAACTCACACGGCAGCTTTACTTGGGCTACAAGCAAAGCTGACTTGTCCGACTTTGGACAAGTTTCGCTCTCGTAGTCTTCACTCGAAGACATAGGTTTTGGGTAAGCATCACTTCAGTCATTCTGACTGGTTCACTTGGACCCCACTTAACAGTACGGTGGTTCCTATGACTCATAAAGAAGAAACAGAACTACAAAAGATCTAACTCTTCGAGCTCCATAGGCTTCATGCGATGTCTTCTCTTGTCATAGTCTTCAATGAGAATATCTTCATATACCACCTTTGACATCAATGTCTTCATACATTTTTAGGGGTCATCTCTGGTAGGAAAACCGAATCAATGAGGGACTTCTACCTGTGTTATCCTGCAATTCTCACAAACACATCAGTCCCTCAAATAGGTTTGTCGTCAATACTCCAAAACCAACTAGGGGTGGCACTAGATGCACTTACAATCTCCCCCTTTTTGGTGATTGATGACAAACTAGTTGAAGTTTTCAACGGGGAATATAATATGTGAAATTGTAAAGAATAAGGAATTGTCTTCATAAGTTGCAAGGGCTCCCCCTGAAGATGTGCATATAAGTAATTTGCTTTTGGAATGCAAATGCACATGGCAGGTTGTGCTTGTGGAGATTCTCTTCAACTTATGATGACAATCCACTATGCATGTGAAGGTATGTGAAGATAATGACATGCATAATGGAAAATGGACATCTGCAAAATGATCTAAGTGCGGAATTTATCGTCGCACATGCGGAATTTATCATCGCATCACAAAGTAGCAAATAAGTAGCAGACGACCATCGAGTTTAAGTGTTACAACTCAAAGAACCAAATGTATCAAAACGAGAGTTGTAAACAGGAAGCAAAATATAAAGCACCCGCCCATATGGACCCGCTTGAAGACTATCAAACTCATATGCTTCTCCCCCTTTTGTCAGTAACGACCAAAAAGGTTTGAAGACATAGAGCATCTACTCGTTCCCATGAAGAGTAGGTGAAGCAGCAGGGTCGTCGGTGGTGTTCGGCGGTGCAGAAGAACTTGGAGCAGTGTCGAAGCGTGCTGAAGGAGGTGGCGGTGAAGTGGCATCGTCTTCATCCTCGATCACTCTGGCATTCACAGTTGCAGCAGAGGAAGAGAACTCAAAGTCTTCGAGAGATGGAGTTCGTCGCAGCACGGCCCTTCGAGGAGGTGTGGAGTCAAACTTGAAGCGTTCAGAGAAGCCATCCTCTTGAAGATCATCTTCAGAGCACATTAGCATCAGCCCTTTCCATGTGTGTCGAGAGGTTTCATGGGCAACAAAAGCATTCTTGGTGGCAAGATTGCGAATGCGGTTGACATCCACCAAGAGGCTTTCATTTGGCGCTTCAGCCAGTCATGATGCCTATCCTGTTTCTGATGAAGAGCCACCAGAAGCTCTCGGTCATTAAGAACACGAGTGCGCTTCTTAGGTCGTTGGGTAGTTGTGCCGTCGGTGGTTTCAGTAAGGGCGGGATGTGGTGCACGTGTAGTTCCAGGCAAAGGATACACACGAGTGACTGCTTCAACTCCTTCAATGTTCTGAGAAAAACTTTGATGCTCCGCATTCTGAAGACTTAGAGGTTCCTTGGCAGGCTCAGGATAAATGGCTTCAATAGACATATCCACATCAGGCAGAAAGATCCGATGATTGCGAGCAGATGCTGGTATGAGATAGCGGAGTGGAGTTTGATCAGCCGCATTATCCATGGAGCGTAGAACTTCAGGCCAAAAAGATCAGAGCCTGATGCAGCAACTTGGCGGATGAAGAAGTCCTGTGCATTGAAGCATTTGCCATGAAGAATATAGAAGACCAAGGTCTTCATTGCACCTTCCAGCTTGGCATGTGGAGAGTGTCCTTTGATGGGCCGGAGAGTTCGCCTTATGATGTGGTAAATAGTCCTTGGCAGATACTCAAGGTCTTCAACAAAGAACTCTTTGGGATATGCAACATCTTGGGGCAATGGCTTCATCATACTGAGCATCTGACTCATGTTGGGTTCATGCTTCTGAAAGATGCTCTCTACAGCTTCACTGTGAAGCTGACAGCCATGTTCGTAGAGATCGCCAAGAGTGGGGAGACCAGTGAGCTCAATGATATCAAAGGCTTTGGCTTCGTGATGAACATTTCCTGTCATCCACTCCAGGACCCAAGTCTTTGGATCTCTGTTGTACCCGCGGATGTGAAGTGTGGCATAGAATTGGAGCAGCAACTCTTCATTCCAATGCTCTTGGTCGGTGACCAACGTCAGCAATCCAACCTCTCTGAAGCAATCCAGACCTTCTTCCAGACAGGGCAGACTAGCTATTGCTTCAATGTCAAGACGCTTGTGTGGGAAGATGCGACCTTGATTGTAGAGAATGCAGGAGTAATAGCTTCGCTGTGGATAGCTCCAGAACCGATCAGATGATATTCTTTCCCTTGAGTAGGGGTTCCTGGAGCTATTGAAGAAAGTGTTGTCTGCTCTGAAGCCATTGACATTGAAGGATCCAGGTGCTGATGCAGGACCTGGAAACCTGGGCAATCTTGGGATTGGCTTCTGTACCTGAGGCCTGTGCTCAACATGATAGTTGAACTGAGGACCAGCAGCAGGCGCAGGAACAGAAGCAGTGGGATCAGTGGCTTCGCTGACTTCTGGTGCTTGGGTTGGTGAAGGCTCCACATTAGCTTCAGCCATGACAATGTCAGTGGCTTCATTGGTGTTGGTGGTGGTAGCCTCAAGATTCTCAACCTCCACTTGACGAGCTGGAGGGTCGGTCATAGTCGCGTTCTCCTCGAGAATAGCTTCTTGGTGGGATGGGGGAGTAGCAGCTTTTGGGGTTTCTTCTTCATCGGCTGATGCAGTCGGAATGTCTTCAGCAGCTGTAGCTTCAGACTCAGAGACTGGAGGCCTTGGTCCTTTGTGAAGCCTGCGTAACGCTAGCGATGCCTATGGAGTTGGAGTTAGCTGGGCCTCAAAGTCTTCTTCCTCTTGTGCTTGTGGGCGATCAGCCCATGATGCATCCTGAGCAATTGGCGTCAGAGACGACCAATGCTGATGAGTTCGCTGTGCGTTAGCACAGGCGATGATACCTGTTGGTGCTCGAGCTGAGGAAGAACTGCATCATCTTTAACATGGTCATGGTGACCAATGTCTTCAGCAGCGATGGGATCAGCTGCTGGAAAGTCTTCAGCTTCATGAGCCTCTGTGAAAGCAGGCTCATGGACAGTCAGTTGACGTTCTTGAGGTTCAGCGTCAGGGCGAACCATGGAGATGGGTTCAACAATCAAGGGCTCTGTGGGAGCAGCCCATTCCTTCTTGGTCTTCCTCTTCTTCTTGGAGGGAGCAGTGGCAGAGGCTTCAGGATGTTTCCTCTTCCTTGCTTCATTCTCAGCAGTCCTCGTCTTCTTCAGCTCTGAAGCGGTTGACCGGGCCTTTGGCTTCGAGCTAGTCATGCTAGTTGGGAAGACAATGGGATCTGCTTCCTGCCTTGGTGCGTTGGGTTCGGCCACAGTGGGCTTCTTCTTCTGCTTAGCAGCCATCCTGGGATCAATGCCCAGACGCCCAAGGGCCTTGCGCTTCTCAGCCTCATTGTAGCCTTGCACACACTTGTCAGCCAGGCTCTTCATGCTCTCCCGAGAACCCTGAGCTTCTGCGCGTTTCTTGAGAAAGGCTTCTTTGAGCTTGTGCAGCATAATCTTGAAGTTTTCACCTCTTGCACGCTGAGCTTGGCCATATGCTTCTTGAACTAAGCTTTCTCAAAGTCAATCTTTTGCTTCAGTTCAACAATGCGCTGGGCGATAGCTAATTCTGAAGCAATGGCGCCATGGAAGGCGACACTGAGGCCAATTGGTAGTTGCAGATCTTCGAAGCTTATGTTGGGTGTGTCAAACCACTCATCAATGAAGTTGTGGATGATTGTCACGTCAAAGAGAGGCAGATCATTGAAGATTTTTGCTTCTTCTTTGCTCTTGATGAGTTGCTCAAGAGCGTCATCTGCAAGATCTTCATCACTGGACAGATCAATGGCATCGTTTCACAGAATGGCAGCAGCTGTCAGTTCTTGGTCGGTGTGTGGCAGAGGCATCTTGACCTTCTGGGGCTTGGAGATGCATGACAAATCCTCAGACTGCACACTATCTTCAGGAGGTGAAGTGGCCAGTGGCTTCGCCCGTGAGATTTTTGGTGCAGAGGCAGGCTTTGAAGCTTTTGGCTGCTTCAGCTTCTTTGGCTTTGGCGCTGCAGGCGCTTCATCTGATTCAGCGTCATCTGCAGGCTCATTCATGGCAGTCCCTTGAACCACGATATGGGTGATGAGACCTTCAAGGTTGTAGAAGGGCCCAAGAAGATTGGGTTCAGCTTCGCGAGTTCCATCGGCACGGGGAGCAGAGGGACCAGGGTTGAAGTCTAATCCCAAAGACTTCTTGTTCTGCTTCGCTGAGTTCTTGGAAAACTGGAAGTTGCACTTGAACAGATTGTCGTCATGGCACCATAGTAGTGACGATGGGTGTGCATCTACAGGCTGTGGCCCTCGGACCATGCAGGGATAGAAGCCTTGTTCAATGGCTTCTTCTCTGGACCTGGGTTGAAGATTCTTGTATAGGATGTCTCCCCATGGTCGCTTGATGGCGTTTTTCTCAGCATATTCTTGGGTCACAAACCGGTATTTGAACCATTGTTCTGCCCAATATCTTCGAATCCACTGGATTCAGGTCTTGCGCTGATTATAATCCTCTTCAGGATCTGTCTTGTAAAGTTCTGAGAGGTCATCAGGCAGATCTCTTGATGTTCCGCCATGACGCTGTCTGCCTCCCTTCCTTGCAGATTTCTCTGAAGCCATGAATTTTAAACTGAAAGGCTTCAATACGTTCAAAGGCTTCAAAGGTTTTCGCTTGCTGGACAAACAGGAACTGGCTTCGGGAGAATTTATATGATGCTGTAAGAATTCTGCAAATGAATGCAGACTATGAGAACCAAGGGATTCTCCCACGGACATGTACCTATGACAGCATTAAGGTGCGAGGGAAGGGGAAGAGGTCATATGCATTCTCAGAAGATTTTGAAGATAAATCAGTTTAGAAGACATTGACCTCATCGTGCGAAGACATTCACTCATAGATAAGGAGTTGGTTCCAGATTTGTACGAATCCAGAGATCAGTACAAGTGAGGAATCTAACTACTTTGTGAAGCATAAGTGAATATACTAGGCATGTTATGAGATGCAGTATGAAAGAGATCCAACTTGTGTGAATAGAAACTGCTTCTGGTAGAAAGTGACAAAGCTATAGGATCAAAGGGGCCGTAAAAAGGAAGTTTTATTTACCACACGAAGAACTGCTAGATGGAGTGGAAGAGGAGGCCGAGTAGTTCGATCGTCCATGCCCTAACTTGGTGACGGAGGACACCTACGGTGACGGCGGAGAAGATGATGTCCGCGGTCGGTGTGAAGACGGCGTCGGAGAGGTTGCGGCAGCAAAGTGCTTCGTCGCCGGCGTCATCGAGGGCTAGCGGTGGCGCTAGGGTTCGTGCGAGAGTGGAAGAAGAGATAATGACTGCGGTGAGGCGTGTATTTATAGGTACAGGGGTGACTCAGTGTTATTACACAGGTGCCCCTGGTGATTCACATCTGAGGAACACGTGGCCATCATGCAGCATGTCGGAGGTTGTTCCACGTCCCACGCACGCCTGTATTGTCGGATGGTCGTTCCCACTTCTCCGGGTTTCAGGTGAAGGAATGAGCATTGAAAATGGACTTAATGTTTGTCTCTGTATCTTCTGCTGACAAGGACGCAGAGAAGACATTCGACAGTTTCAATAGAATGCATATGACTTGGAGAGATAGAGTTTGAGATAGAAAGCATAGAGAGGTTAGGGTCCGATCACATTCACTTAGTTCAAAAGACTCAACACGAAGACATAGCTATAAGTGAATGTTGTAGAGGACAGAACACTAGTATATATATATATATTCAACATAGTGAAGATAATCATGAAGACATGTTGAAATTGAAGCCAAACCAACTGTGAAAAGACATAGCAAATGTAACTCCACGAGTGAAACACTTCAAACAGAACATTTGGTGGTGGCGTTACCCACCGTATAGGAAGTATTAGACCCAGACACGGCGCACAATTATCGTGGCTCTCCGGAGTCAAATTCCACATTAATGTATTCACACTTAGAATGTATGTCTTCATTGATTGAAGATATACTTTACTTCGTGTGTTGCACATCTAAGTCATCAATATGCATAAGTGTTAGGATGTGTGCCTGATCATAGGACATTTGAGGATTCCAAGATATTTAGCTCACACCGTAACTTGCAAAATCTCTTCTCATCCAAGGGCTTGGTGAAGATATCTACCAATTGCTCTTCAGTGTTGATGTGTATGATATCTATATCTTCCTTCACAACATGATCTCTGAGAAAGTGATGACGAATTTCAATGTGCTTTGTCTTCGAGTGCTGAACTGGGTTGTTGGCAATCTTGATGGCGCTTTCGTTGTCGCAGTAGAGTGGCACTTGCTTCAGATGAATGCCGTAGTCCTTGAGTGTTTGCTTCATCCACAGAAGCTGAGCGCAGCAAGATCCAGTAGCAATGTATTCAGATTCAGCAGTGGAGAGAAATACACAATTCTGCTTCTTTGAAGACCAACAGACAAGTGATCATCCCAGAAAATGACATGTGCTTGATGTAGACTTGCGATCCACTTTGTCTCCAGCATAATCAGCATCCGAGAATCCAACCAGATCAAACTCTGAGCCCTTTGGATACCATAATCCTAGAGTTGGGGTGTGAGCCAAATATCGAAGAATTCGCTTCACAGCTAAGTGATGCGACTCCTCTGGTGCCGCTTGAAATCGAGCACACATGCAAACACTAAGCATAATATATGGCCTAGATGCACATAGATAAAGCAAAGAACCAATCATGGAGCGGTATACCTTTTGATCGAACTCTTTACCATTGTCGTCAGGACCCAGATGATGTTTGGCTGGCATTGGCGTCGTGAAGCCTTTGCAGTCTTGCATACCGAACTTCTTCAGGCAATCTTTGAGATACTTCTCTTGAGATATGAAGATGCCGTTGCGTTGCTGTCGTATTTGAAGACCGAGGAAGAACTTCAGCTCTCCCATCATGGACATCTGATATTGCTCTTGCATCATATATCCAAACTCTTCACTGTACTTCTGATTTATGCATCCGAAGATGATGTCATCCACATATATTTGGCACACAAATAGTTCACCATCATATGTCTTCGTGAAGAGAGTGGGGTCGAGGGAACCAGGTATGAAGCCTTTGCTTTTCAGGAAGTATTTGAGTGTGTCATACCAAGCCCGAGCGGCTTGTTTGAGGCCATACATTGCCTTGTTGAGCTTGTATACTATGTCAGGATGTTTTGGATCTTCAAAGCCAGGCGGTTGTGCAACATACACTTCTTCTTCAATCTTGCCATTGAGAAAGCCGCTCTTCACATCCATTTGATATAGAAGTATGTTATGATGATTTGCATAGGCCAGCAGTATGTGTATGGCTTCAAGTCTAGCCACAGGAGCAAATGTTTCATCGAAGTCAATGCCTTCCACTTGAGTATATCCTTGATCAACGAGACGAGCTTTGTTTCTGACAACTTGACCATGCTCATCTTGCTTGTTGCGGTATATCCATTTGGTGCCTATTATGTTGTGCTTCCGAGGATCAGGACGCTTAACCAGTTCCCATACATTATTCAGCTCAAACTGTTGAAGCTCTTCTTGCATAGCTTGAATCCATTCAGGCTCCATGAAGGTTTCTTCAACTTTCTTGGGTTCTATTATTGAGACGAATGCGAAGTGCCCATAGAAATTTGCTAGCTGAGTTTCCCTTGAACGAGTGAGGGGACCAGGTGCATTGATGCTATCAATTATTCTCTCAATCTACACTTCATTGGCAACACGAGGATGTACAGGGCGAAGATTTTGCTCTTGCTAATCATTGTCATTGTTAGTGGGATTGTCTTCAGGCTGAGCATTGTCTTCAGGTTGATCAGGTGCGGAGATGATAAGTTCCTCTTCAGGTTGAGCTTCAGAGGGTATGATTTCTCTAGTTCCCATTAGCTTGATTGATTCGCTGGATGGAACTTCATCTAGCACATTTGGCAGGTGTTCTCTTTGTGAACCGTTAGTCTCATCAAATCGCACATCCACTGTTTCAACCACTTTATAATGAAAGAGATTGAAAACTCTGTAGGAGTGCGAATCCTTTCCATATCCAAGCATAAAACCCTCATGTGCTTTTGGTGCAAATTTTGCAGTGTGATGTGGATCCTTGATCCAGCACCTGGCGCCAAATACTCTGAAGTAACTGACATTTGGCTTCTTGCCAGGAAGGAGCTCATAAGATGTCTTGTTCAGAAGCTTGTGAAGATAAACACGATTGATTGTATGGCATGCAGTATCAATGGCTTCAGGCCAGAATTTTCTTGGAGTCTTGTATTCATCAAGCATCGTTCGGGCCATCTCAATGAGTGTTCTGTTCTTGCGTTCGACGACGCCATTCTGCTGTGGCGTGTATGGAGCTGAGAATTCATGTGTGATGCCCAAGGTATCAAGATATGTGTCAAGGCCAATGTTCTTGAATTAGGTGCCATTGTCACTTCTGATGTGCATTATCTTGGCGCCATAGTTGTTCATTACTCGATTGGCGAAGCGTCTGAAGACATCCTGCACTTCAGTCTTGTAGAGGATTATGTGCACCCAAGTATATCTAGAATAATCATCAACAATGACAAAGCCATAGAGACAAGCAGTAGTAGTAAGAGTTGAGTAATGAGTGGGACCGAAAAGATCCATGTGGAGCAGTTGGAAGGGTCGGGTGGTTGTCATGATTGTCTTCGAGGGATGTTTGGCCCTCGTCATCTTTCCTGCTTCACAGGCACCGCATAAGTGATCTTTCTTGAACTTGACGCCCTCGATGCCTATGACATGCTTCTTCTTTGCAAGGGTGTGGAGGTTCCTCATGCCAGCATGCCCTAGCCTCCGATGCCAGAGCCAGCATTCTGAAGCTTTTGCTAGAAAACATATGGCAAGCTATGGTCCTGCTGAGAAATCTACCACGTACAAATCATATTTCCGATACCCTTCAAACACTAGAGACTTGTCAGATTCCATTAGAACAAGGCAGTGATATTTTCCAAACATTACGATCATGTTCAAATTGCAAAGCATTGAGACAGACATTAAGTTGAAGTCAAGGGATTCAACAAGCATGACTTTATCCATGTGTTGATCCTTTCAGATTGCAACTCTACCTAAACCCAATACCTTACTTTTACCAGTGTCAGCAAATGTGATGTGACTCTTGTCGGATGGACGTAAGGTTGAGTCCATAAGAAGGCTTCTTTTGCCAGTCATGTGATTGGTACATCCACTATCAATAATCCATTCTAAAGACGCTGGTGTCGTACCCTACAGTGCAGTTAGGGGATAGGCTTCACGAATAGAATTGTGAAGCAAAAACATTTGACGAACCAGTGGGTTATGAAAGCATAGATCCAGATTAGGACTAATAGGGAGAGTAGCAAGCGATTCAGGAACGAAGTACATAGTAAGACCATTCGGGCATTTGATCTTGCGCCCTACAAGATGTTTAAGGTCCCCAGCAATAGCGTCAGATGATTTTGGTTTTCTGCTGGAGACCTTTCCCTGCATAAGAGAGTTAAGCTTTCTTAACCACCCACATCTTCAAGGGTGGCTTAGAAGCAATAAGTCTAAGTGCAGCATCTGAGAACTTTGGCTTTGGAGCCCTAGCAAACAGTCTAGCAGGCGGACAATGGTACTCATAAGAATAAGTAGAATAGTTCTTGGTCTTATGAACATGGTGGTTTGATGAACCGCGCTCATATTCATAGGCCTGAGTATGGTTTCCCTGCAAAACATTTGCATTAGTGCGACTCAGGTGATTCTCCAAACACTTTTTCGGAACCCAGATCTTCTTCATAGGCGGTCCATTCCTGCAGTTAGTACCAATGTACCTGGCAAACACTTCACCATTCTGATTCTTAAACAGTTTATAGTTTGCATCAAAGGACTCATCAATGACAATGGGGTTTGCACAAGTGAAGCCAGATAGAGTGGATGGATCTGCTGAAGATTCCTTTGCAGCAACCCATGTGGTTTTGGGGTACTACTCAGGTTTCCAGTAAGAGCCATCAGCATTCATTTTCCTTACGAACCCAACACCCTCTTTCCTCGGGTTTCGGTTCAAGATCTGCTTTTTGAGGACATCACATAGTGTCTGATGCCCTTTAAGACTTTTGTACATCCCTATTTCAAGCAATGTCTTCAACCTAGCATTCTCATCAGCAATAGCAGTGGTATCCTCAGCAGAGGGGTTAGTTCCCACATCAACAGTTGAAGATATTGCAACAGTAGCAATAGTAGAACATCCAGCAACAGAAGTAGCATTATCATGCTCAATGCATTTAAGGCATGGTGGTTCAAATCCTTCCTGAGCGGAACTGATCTATTCGGCGCGAAGTGACTCATTTTCCTTTTGAAGATCTTCATGAGCCACTCTCAATTTCTCAAGATCTTGCTTCCTTTGAAGATAATCATAGGAAAGCTTTTCATGAGTTGTTGAGAGCGTTTCATGACGACTTTCAAGTTCCTCATACTTAACGTGAAGATTTTTTATGTCTTCAATTACGGACTCGGATCGAGTCATTTCAGCGCCTAACAGATCATCGCTTTTGTCTAACAGTTTTTGAATATGTTCCATAGCTTTCTGTTGTTCAGTTGCAATTTTAGCAAGTGTTTTGTAGCTGGGTCTTGAACCACAATCAGAGTCATCTTCACTAGATGTTTGATAGTGAGTAGTGCGTGTGTTTACCTTGGCACCGTGTGCCATGAATCAGTAGGTAGGAGCGGAGTAGTCCTTGTCATTTGCATCGGTGTCGGTGATGAAGTCATTGTCTTCAGTGTTGAAGATGGACTTGGCAACGCATGTTGTAGCCAGACATGCAACGCCAGAATCGGACTCCTCCTCAGACTCCACCTCCGCCTCCTCAGAAGAGGACTCCTCCTCTGAATCCATTTCCTTGCCAACAAACGCACGTGCCTTGCCAGATGAGCTCTTCTTGTGTGATGAAGACTTTGAGGAAGACTTAGAAGAAGACTTTGAGTATTTCTTCTTCTTCTTGTCGTCAGAATCATATTCCTTGCTCTTCTTCTTCTTCTTGTTCTCATTGTCCCACCGCGGACACTCAGAGATGAAGTGGCCAGGTTTCTTGCACTTGTGACATGTTTTCTTCTTGTAGTCATGAGCAGAAGCTTCATCATTCCTTGAGCTTGATCGTGTAGACTTTCTGAAACCTTTCTTCTTGGTGAATTTTTGGAACTTCTTCACAAGCATAGCAAGTTCCCTTCCAATGTCTTCAGGATCATCAGAACTGCTGTCAGATTCTTCTTCAGATGAGGAGATAGCTTTTGCCTTCAAGGCACGAGTTCGCCCATAGTTTTTTTTAGAACGAAGGCTCAAGAAGAGCCCGGCTTTGAATTAACAAAGCCATCAACCGGCCAGGAGATACAACCACCTGCGATTACAACGAAGCATAACAAACAAGCAAAAGAAAAGGAAACGAGGGCAGATACAAGGTGATGCCCGGACAACTTTCTAGCCCCAACACATACAAGCAACTAGAGCATAAGAAGTACAAACTAGCTTGATGTTGCTGAAGCCCTTCAATGAGCGAGTGGTGCACCATAACCCAGACAAAGAGCAAACTTCAGGGGGAGTTACAGCCCAGCGAAGATGGACATGCCCTCATCTACTCCGATAGGTGAACGCCGTCCTCATACTGACCTTCTCCACTTCCGAAAGGGACCCCTGCCCCTCGCCCGGGATAGAAGGGCGCCGTTCCGTCGGCAAGTGGCAATGCTCCCCTGAGCAACGATTGGTACAACTTCCAGGTCACCATGGAGATTCTCAGCACGACCCACCTGCTGCACTAAGAACACCAAACGAAGAGCCTCGTCGAGACACAATAATCCACACCCAAGGAAGAGAAGTTGCTGTCGCGCGAGGTTGATGAAGAACTTGCAAGCAGAGGATTCAAGGCAGCCAAAGCAGATAGCAGGACAGCATCCGCTGAAATCAGCACCAAGTTTAAGCCTTCCACGCCCTGTTGCTACCAACGGGGAAAGAACCCTATCTCCACCCCGTCCATGCCATGACACTGACAGCCAGCGAGCAAACAACAACAAGTCAGGCAACGAGGAAACGAGTAGCAGGAAGACAATACATCCAACAAGAAGACCATGTCGCCACCTCCACCTGCAAAGCCGCCACACACTTGACAACCACACCAATCGCCCCTGCAAACCCCCAACTCACCCAGGGCGGCACCTTCAGGAAGATGACGATGCATGAAACGTCGCTGCCGCCCAGTCTGAAGAGACTAGAGTTTTCACCTGGGCATGCGAGTAGGAGGGAAGGGGTAAACGCACCTCGACGGCGCCTCCAAGGAGGAAGACGGCACCAGGAGGTCTCGTCGTCGTCGTGGCCGGGAATCCAGCCAGGGATTTCTCCCGATCCGTTAGCACCCCTCCAGCAGCCCCGTCAACAGCGGATCCGGCGACCAGCGGCGGACAAGGGGCAGATCTGAGATCTGACTGGGGGAGAGGATGGGAGGAAGAGGAGAGCGCTACCTGCGCCCAACGCCCGCCGCCATGCCGTCCACACGGCCGAGGAGGAGGGAGAGCACCACCAATCGAGCAGTGTGGCCGCCAAGCCAAAACCGCCGCACCATCCGAGGCCGCCGCCTTGGCACCCGAAGCCCTCCTAGCAGAGCCGGAGCGGCCAGATCCTCACCGCCACCGTCATTGGTGGGCGCGCGGGCTTCGCCGTAGACCTCCTCTGGCAACGGCGAGGGGGAGGATCGGGGGAGGGGAACGCGGCGGCTAGGGTTCGTCGCCTCCCGAGTCGCCCCGAGAGGAGCGACGTGGGGGCAGGGGAGGGGGGAGGGGGGCTATGGGGGAAGATGAGCCTATGGCTTATGCCAATTTTGTTAGTTCGCCCATAGTTTGGACCGTAGATATCTCTTTTCTCATAAAGCTGAAACTCATGTGTGTTGAGCCTCTCAAGTATGTCAGACGGATCGAGTGTCTTGAAATCAGGACGTTCTTGAATCATCAAGGCTAGGGTGTCAAACGAACTGTCAAGTGATCTCAGTAGTGTCTTGACGACTTCATGCTTGGTGATCTCAGTAGCGCCAAGGGCTTGAAGCTCATTTGTGATGTCAGTGAGTCGATCAGACGTGAGCTGGACATTCTCATTGTCATTTCTCTTGAAGCAGTTGAAGAGGTTGCGAAGGACACTGATTCTCTGATCTCTCTGGGTTGAGACGCCTTCGTTGACCTTGGAGAGCCAGAACCAGACTAGCTTAGATGTTTCCAAAGCACTCACGCGGCCATACTGTCCTTTGGTCAGATGACCACAGATGATATTCTTGGCAGTAGAGTCTAGTTGAATGAACTTCTTGACATCAGCAGCAGTGACACCTTCTCCAGCCTTGGGAACGCCGTTCTTGACGAGATACCATAGGTCGACGTCAATGGCTTCAAGATGCATGCGCATCTTATTCTTCCAGTAGGGATATTCAGTTCCATCGAAGACGGGGCACGCAGCGGAGACTTTAATTATCCCTGCAGTCGACATAGCTAAAACTCCAGGTGGTTAAACCGAATCACACATAACAAGGGAGTACCTTGCTCTGATACCAATTGAAAGTGCGTTATATCGACTAGAGGGGGGGTGAATAGGCGATTTTTATGAAAGTCTTCAAAACGTGGAAGTTATGAAGACAAACGGTAGAAATAACCTATTACCATGCAGCGCAAGGTAGACTACACTAGGCAAACCATAGTCAAGTATTCAATGGAGTGAAAGCACAATGACTAATAGCAGCAATGTAGTAAGGATCAGGTAGGAAGATATTATGAAGCCAAACAGAACACGCAGTCACTCAGTGAAGACAAGAGATAGTGCAATCATACAATGACTTCACAAGGACCAACAGTAAGTAAAGAGAAGGGAATGATGAAACCAGTGACTCGTTGAAGACAATGATTTGTTGGACCAGTTCCAGTTGTTGTGACAACTGTACGTCTGGTTAGGGCGGCTAGGTATTTAAACCTGAGGACACACAGTCCCGGACACCCAGTCCTGAACACGCAGCTCTGGACACCCAGTCCTCACCGTATTCCCCTTGAGCTAAGGTCACACAGACCTCGCCCAATCACTCTGGTAAGTCTTCAAGGTAGACTCCCAAACCTTCACAGACTTCGTTCACCGGCAATCCACAATGTCTCTTGGATGCTCAGAACGCGACGCCTAACCGGCTAGAGGATTCACAGTCCTCAAGTGTAATAAGTCTTCAGATCACATAGACAAGAAGACTTAAGTGATGCCTAACACTCTTTGGCTCTGGGTGGTTAGGGCTTTATCCTCGCAAGGAATTCTCTCTCAAAGGCTTTGAGGTGGGTTGCTCTCAAACGACAAAAGCCGTACTCTAACTCTGAGCAGACAACCGTTTATGGTTGTAGGGAGTGGGCTATTTATAGCCACTAGTCAACCCGACCTGATTTGTCCGAAATGACCCTGGGTCACTAAGGAACTGACACGTGTTCCAACGGTCAGATTTCAAACTCACGCGGCAGCTTTACTTGGGCTACAAGCAAAGCTGACTTGTCCGACTCTGGACAAGTTTCGCTCTCATAATCTTCACTCGAAGACATAGGTTTTGGTTAAGCATCACTTCAGTCATTCTGACTGGTTCACTTGGACCCCACTTAACAGTACGGTGGTTCCTATGACTCAATAAAGAAGAAACAGAACTACAAAAGATCTAAGTCTTCGAGCTCCATAGGCTTCATGCGATGTCTTCTCTTGTCATAGTCTTCAATGAGAATTTCTTCATATACCACCTTTGACATCAATGTCTTCATACATTTTTAGGGGTCATCTCTGGTAGGAAAACCAAATCAATGAGGGACTTCTACCTGTGTTATCCTACAATTCTCACAAACACATCAGTCCCTCAACTAGGTTTGTCGTCAATACTCCAAAACCAACTAGGGGTGGCACTAGATGCACTTACAAGTGCCTCCCGCGACCGAATCTAAAAGATTTCTAGAAGCAAAATTCAATCCGGCATAAAATTTTTGAACAATCATCCACAAATTTAAACCATGAGTAGGGCAATTATGTATCATTAGTTTCATTCTCTCCCAAGCTTGTGCAACATGTTCATGATCAAGTTGCTTAAAATTCATAATATCGTTTCTAAGAGAGATGATCTTAGCGGGAGGAAAATACTTAGAGATAAAAGCATCTTTGCACTTGTTCCATGAATCAATTCTATTTTTAGGCAAAGACAAAAACCAAGCTTTAGCATGATCTCTAAGTGAAAAAGGAAATAGCTTCAATTTAACAATATCATTATCCACATCTTTCTTCTTTTGCATGTCACACAAATCAACGAAGCTATTTAGATGGGTAGCGACATCTTCACTAGGAAGGCCGGAAAACGGATCTTTCATGACAAGATTCAGCAAAGCAGTATTAATTTCACAAGATTCAGCATCGGTAAGAGGAGCAATAGGAGTGCTAATAAAATCATTATTGTTGGTATTGGTGAAGTCACACAATTTAGTATTATCTTGAGCCATCGTGACAAGCAAGCAAACTAACACAGAAGCAAACAAAAAGCAAGCGGGCAAAAAGTGGCAAATAGAGAAAGAGAGGGAGGATAGAGAGAGAGAGAGAGAGCGAATAAAACGGCAAGGGTGAAGTGGGGGAGAGGAAAAGGAGAGGCAAATGGCAAATAATGTAATGCGGGAGATAAGGGTATGTGATGGGTACTTGGTATGTTGACTTTTGCGTAGACCTCCCCGGCAACGGCGCCAGAAATCCTTCTTGCTACCTCTTGAGCATTGCGTTGGTTTTCCGCAAAGAGGAAGGGATAATGCAGCAAAGTAGCGTAAGTATTTCCCTCAGTTTTTGAGAACCAAGGTATCAAACCAGTAGGAGGCTATGCGCGAGTCCCTCGTACCTGCACAAAACAAATAAATCCTCGCAACCAACGCAAATAGGGGTTGTCAATCCCTATAAGGCCACTTACGAGAGTGAGATCTGATAGATATGATAAGATAATTTTTTGGTATTTTTGTGATAAAGATGCAAAGTAAAATAAAGGCAAACTAAATAGTAAAGGAAATAACTAAGTAGTAGGAGATTAATATGATGAAGATAGACCCGAGGGCCATATGTTTCACTAGTGGCTTCTCTCGAGAGCATAAGTATTCTACGGTGGGTGAACAAATTATTGTTGAGCAATTGACCGAATTGAGCATAGTTATGAGAATATCTAGGTATGATCATGTGTATAGGCATCACGTCCAAGACAAGTAGACCGACTACTGCCTGCATCTACTACTATTACTCCACTCATCGACCGCTATCCAGCATGCATCTAGAGTATTAAGTTAAAAACAGAGTAACGCCTTAAGCAAGATGACATGATGTAGAGGGATAGACTCATGCAATATGAAGAAAACCCCATCTTGTTATCCTCTATGCCAACAATACAATACGTGCCTTGCTGCCCCTACTGTCACTCGGAAAGGACACCGCAAGATTGAACCCAAAGCTAAGCACTTCTCCCATTGCACGAAAGATCAATCTAGTAGGCCAAACCAAACTGATAATTCGAAGAGACTTGCAAAGATAACCAATCATACATAAAAGAATTCAGAGAATATTCAAATATTGCTCATAGATAGACTTGACCATAAACCCACAATTCATCGGTCTCAACAAACACACCGCAAAAAGAAGATTACATCGAATAGTTCTCCACAAGAGAGGGGGAGAACATTGTATTGAGATCCAAAAAGAGAGAAGAAGCCATCTAGCTAATAACTATGGACCCGTAGGTCTGAGGTAAACTACTCACACTTCATCGGAGGGGCTATGGTGTTGATGTAGAAGCCCTCCGCGATCGATGCCCCCTTCGGCGGAGCTCCGGAACAGGCCCCAAGACGGGATCTCGTGGATATAGAAAGTTGCGGCGGTGGAATTAGGGTTTTGGCTCCGTCTCTGATCATTTGGGGGTATGTAGGTATATATAAGAGGAAGGAGTACGTCGGTGGAGCTACAGGGGGCCCACGAGGGTGGAGGGCGCGCCTCGGGGGTAGGGGCGCCCCCCTACCTCGTGGCCTCCTCTTTTCTTTCTTGACGTAGGGTCCAAGTCTCCTGGGTCTTGTTTGTTGAGAAAATCACGTTCCCGAAGGTTTCATTCCGTTTGGGCTCCGTTTGATATTCCATTTCTTCGAAACCCTAAAACAGGCAAAAAAACCACCAATTCTCGGCTAGGCCTCCGGTTAATAGGTTAGTCCCAAAAATAATATAAAAGTGGATAATAAAGCCAAATAATGTCCAAAACAGTAGATAATATAGCATGGAGCAATCAAAAATTATAGATACGTTGGAGACGTATCATTAGCGGTTCCCGAAATGTTGAATGGCTAATGATGCATCCTCCTTCAATTAGCATCGTGAATGCATGAGGGAAGTAATGGGAGGAGGACCGGGAAAAGAGGCAACACGATGTGAATGCAACGCAGTTCGCACTCATATAAAGGCGCCCCTCCATTCCAATGCATCTACCACATCATACACACCTAAACATTTGCCTAAGCACCTACACTAAGTGCAAAAGTGCTCACTCCACACCCATGGCGACGATGTACGCGAGCGGCCAGCGGCTGTGCCAGATGGTCCACGACGCCGGCCTGCGGCATGGCACCGAGGATCGTCTCCAAACAGTGTTGGTGACCGGCTGGTGGATGGCCGCCGTCGATGCCAGCCCGCGCGCCTGGGCTCTAATGTCTACTACACAACCTTCTTCTTGTAGACGTTGTTGGGCCTCCAAGTGCAGAGGTTTATAGGACAGTAGCAAATTTCCCTCAAGTGGATGACCTAAGGTTTATCAATCCATAGGAGGCGTAGGATGAAGATGGTCTCTCTCAAGCAACCCTGCAACCAAATAACAAAGAGTATCTTGTGTCCCCAACACACCCAATACAATGGTAAATTGTATAGGTGCACTAGTTCGGCGAAGAGATGGTGATACAAGTGCAATATGGATAGTAGATAATAGTTTTTGTAATCTGAAAATATAAAAACAGCAAGGTAACTAATGATAAAAGTGAGCGTAAATGGTATTGCAATGTGTGGAAATAAGGCCTAGGGTTCATACTTTCGCTAGTGTAAGTTCCCTCAACAATAATATCATAATTGGATCACATAACTATCCCTCAACATGCAACAAAGAGTCACTCCAAAGTCACTAATGGCGGAGAACGAACGAAGAGATTATGGTAGTGTACGAAACCACCTCAAAGTTATTCTTTCCAATCAATCCGTTGGGCTATTCCTATAAGTGTCACAAACAGCCCTAGAGTTCGTACTAGAATAACACCATAAGACACAAATCAACCAAAACCCTAATGTCACCTAGATACTCCAATTTCACCTCAAGTATCTGTGGGTATGATTATATGATATGCATCACACAATCTCAGATTCATCTATTCAACCAACACATAGAACCTCAAAGAGTGCCCCAACGTTTCTACCGGAGAATAACGACGAAAACATGTGCCAACCCCTATGCATAGGTTCATGGGCGGAACCCGCAAGTTGATCACCAAAACATACATCAAGTGAATCACGTGATATCCCATTGTCACCACAGATATCCACGGCAAGACATACATCAAGTGTTCTCAAATCTTTAAAGACTCAATCCGATAATATAACTTCAAAGGGGAAACTCAATCCATTACAAGAGAGTAGAGGGGGGAGAAAACATCATCGGATCCAAATATAATAGCAAAGCTCGCGATACATCAAGATCGTATCACCTCAAGAACACGAGAGAGAGAGAGAGAGAGAGAGCAAACACATAGCTACTCGTACATAGCCTCAGCCACGAGGGAGAACTACTCCCTCCTCGTCATGGAGAGCACCGGGATGATGAAGATGGCCACCGGAGAAGGATTGCCCCCTCTGGCAGGGTACCGGAACGGGTCTAGATTGGATTTTGGTGGCTATGGAGGCTTCTGGCGGCGGAACTCCCGATCTATTGTGCTCTCTGGAAGTTTTAGGGTATATGGAGATATATAGGTGGAAGAAGTACGTCAGGGGGCCACGAGGGACCCACGAGGGTGGAGGGCGCGCCCCCTGCCTCGTGGCCTCCTCCCAGATCCCCTGACGTGCACTCCAAGTCTTCTGGGTTTCTTTCCTTCCAAAAATGAGTTCCGTGAAGTTTCAGGTCAATTGGACTTTGTTTGATTTTCCTTTTCTTCGAAACCCTAAAACAGGGTAACTAGCACTGGGCTCTATGTTAATAGGTTAGTCCCAAAAAATGATATAAAAGTGTATAATAAAGCCCATAAACATCCAAAATAGTAGATAATATAGCATGGAGCAATCAAAAATTATAGATACGTTGGAGACGTATCAGCATCCCCAAGCTTAATTCCTGCTCGTCCTCGAGTAGGTAAATGATAAAAACAGAATTGTTGATGCGGAGTGCTACTTGGCATAATTTCAGTTTAATTCTTCTTAATTGTGGCATGAATATTCAGATCCGGAAGACTCAAGATAAAAGTTCATATTGACATAAAAATAATAATACTTCAAGCATACTAACTAAGCAATTATGTCTTCTCAAAATAACATGGCTAAAGAAAGTTATCCCTACAAAATCATATAGTATGGCTATGCTCTTTCTTCACCACACAAAATATTTAAATCATGCACAACCCCGATGAGAAGCCAAGCAATTGTTTCATACTTTTGGTGTTCTCAAACTTTTTCAATCTTCACGCAATACATGAGCGTGAGCCATGGACATAGCACTATAGGTGGAATAGAATGGTGGTTGTGGAGAAGAAAAAAAGGAGAAGATAATCTCACATCAACTAGGCGTATCAACGGGCTATGGAGATGCCCATCAATAGATATCAATGTTAGTGAGTAGGGATTGCCATGCAACGGATGCACTAGAGCTATAAGTGTATGAAAGCTCAACAAAAGAAACTAAGTGGGTGTGCATCCAACTCGCTTGCTCACGAAGACCTAGGGCATTTTAAGGAAGCCCATCATTGGAATATACAAGCCAAGTTCTATAATGAAAGATTCCCACTAGTATATGAAAGTGATAACATGAGAGACTCTCTACTATGAAGATCATGGTGCTACTTTGAAGCACAAGTGTGGTAAAAGGATAGTAACATTGTCCCTTCTCTCTTTTTCTCTCATTTTTTATTTGGGCCTTTTCTCTTTTTTTATGGCCTCTTTTCTTTCTCTTTTTTTTATTTGGGCTTCTTTGGTCTCTTTTATTTATTTTTCGTCCGGAGTTTCATCCCGACTTGTGGGGGAATCATAGTCTCCATCATCCTTTCCTCACTGGGACAATGCTCTAATAATGATGATCATCACACTTTTATTTTTCTTACAACTCAACAATTACAACTCGATACTTAGAACAAAATATGACTCTATATGAATGCCTCCGGTGGTGTACCGGGATATGCAATGATGCATGAGTGACAAGTATGAAAGAATTATGAACGGTGGCTTTGCCACAAATACTATGTCAACTACATGATCATGCTAAGCAATATGACAATGATGGAGTGTGTCATAAACAGAACGGTGGAAAGTTGCATGGCAATATATCTCGGAATGGCTATGGAAATGCCATAATAGGTAGGTATGGTGGCTGTTTTGAGGAAGGTATATGGTGGGTGTATGATATAGGCGAAAGGTGCGCGGTATTAGAGAGGCTAGCAAGGGTGGAAGGGTGAGAGTGCGTATAATCCATGGACTCAACATTAGTCATAAAGAACGCATATACTTATTGCAAAAATCTACAAGTTATCGAAACAAAGTACTACACGCATGCTCCTAGGGGGATAGATTGGTAGGAAAAGACCATCGCTCGTCCCCGACCGCCACTCATAAGGAAGACAATCAATAAATAAATCATGCTCCGACTTCATCACATAATGGTTCACCATACGTGCATGCTACGGGAATCACAAACTTCAACACAAGTATTTCTCAAATTCATAACCACTCAACTAGCATGACTCTAATATCACCATCTCCACATCTCAAAACAATTATCAAGTATCAAACTTCTCATAGTATTCAACACACTCATAAGAGAATTTTATTATTCTTGAATACCTAGCATATTAGGATTTTAAGCAAATTAGCATGCTATTTAAGACACTCAAAATAATCTAAGTGAAGCATGAGAGTTCATATATTTCTTCAAAATAAAACTACCACCATGCTCTAAAAGATATAAGTGAAGCACTAGAGCAAATGACAAACTACTCCGAAAGATTTAACTGAAGATCAATGAGTAGTCGAATAATTATGAAAATATGTCAAGACTCTATAACATTTAATAATTTAAGATCTTGGTATTTTATTCAAACAGCAAGCAAAACAAAATGAAATAAAATGACGCTCCAAGCAAAACACATATCATGTGGTAAATAAAAATATAGCTCCAAGTAAAGTTACCGATGAACGAAGACGAAAGAGGGGATGCCTTCCGGGGCATCCCCAAGCTTAGGCTCTTCGTTGTCCTTCAATATTACCTTGGGGGCCTTGGGCATCCCCAAGCTTAGGCTCTTGCCACTCCTTATTCCATAATCCATCGAATCTTTACCCAAAACTTGAAAACTTCACAACACAAAACTTAAAGTAGAAAACTCGTGGGCTCCGTTAGTATAAGAAAATAAATCACCACTTCAAGGTACTGTAATTAACTCATTCTTTATTTATATTGGTGTTAAACCTACTGTATTCCAACTTCTCTATGGTTTATAAACTATTTTACTAGCCATAGATTCATCAAAATAAGCAAACAACACACGAAAAACAGAATCTGTCAAAAACAGAACAGTCTGTAGTAATGTGGATCAAACGTATACTTCTAGAACCCCAAAAATTCTAAAATAAATTGCTGGACCTGAGGAATTTAGCTATTAATTATCTTCAAAAAGAATTAACTAAATAGCACTCTCCAAATAAAAATGGCAGCAATTCTTGTGAGCGCTAAAGTTTCTGTTTTTTACAGCATGATCGCAAAGACTTTCCCCAAGTCTTCCCAAAGGTTCTACTTGGCACAAACACTAATTAAAAGCATATAACCACATATAAACATATGATAGATGAATTATTTATTACTAAACATGAACAAAAGGAAAGGAACAAAAATAAAATTGGGTTGCCTCCCAACAAGCGCTATCATTTAACGCCCCTATCTAGGCATGATGATTTCAATGATGCTCACATAAAAGATAAGAATTGTAACATAAAGAGAGCATCATGAAGAATATGACTAGCACATTTAAGTCTAACCCACTTCCTATGCATAGGGATTTTTTTATCAAACAACTTATGGGAACAATAATCAACTAGCATAGGAGGACAAAACAAGCATAACTTCAAAACTTTAAGCACATAGAGAGGGAACTTGATATTATTGCAATTCCTACAAGCATATGTTCCTCCCTCAGTATCATCATGAATGAATTCAACAATATAACCAGAACCTAAATCATTCTTTTCATGATCTACAAGCATAGAAATTTTATTACTCTCCACATAAGCAAATTTCTTCTTAATCGGAATAGTGGGAGTATCATAAGAGACTTGAATACTATAAAAATTTTCCACATTAAAAGAGTAATGTTCAGAAAAAGGGTAATCATAATCATGACAAGTTTTATAAATATAATCATCACTACTTTTTATAGCATATGTATCATCACAATAATTATCATAGGTAGGAGGCATGCTATAATCATTATAAATTTGCATATTAAAACTTGGGAGACTAAAAATATCTTCTTCATTAAGCGTAGCATCCCCAAGCTTGGGACAAACATTAATTGCAGAAAATATATTATCAAAAACATCTTCTTCATAAACATAGCATCCCCAAACTTGGGCCTTTTCATATCATAATCATAATCACTCTCATCATTAATAGTATAGATAGCACCAATAGTATAGCAATTATCATATTCGTCCAAGCAAGTGCCAAAAAGATTTTCAAGATCATAAGAAGTATCATTATCTTCCACAATTATATTTTCATGAGGCACAATAGTAATAGGAGCAGCATTATTTGGGGGAGATATCTTTTTACCTCTCTTCCTTTTTCTTTTCTTCTTCTTCACCACATCATGTGTGGGTTCAATCCTCTTTTTGGAGCTCCTTATTAATGAGATTGGTTGAATAGGAGGCTCCTCCTCGTTACCTGATTCATCATAAGAAATAATAGGAGGATATTGGGAAGTCTCTTCCCTTTCATTAGTATTCTCTTCATCTTCTATTTGTTTTGTTTTCTTTATGTAATTGGAAATATAAGGATTTTCAATGCAATTCACCGCACAATACATATAAATTTCCTCTAGGTCAAAATGAAGAACTCTATCAAGGGCAAATTTTGGAATATTCTTAGTTATATGTTTCATTTCTTCATAGCCCATAATCAAACTAAGATCATTATAATGTGCAAGGGAAATCAAGTCATCACAATTTTTGGACACGATTAGATCATGAAACAATTTGCATCGGATAATTAAATGACCACGTTCATTACAAAGCTCACAAGTATGGCCAAGAAAATTTAAATTTTCAGCACAATCATCTAGCTCTTCTTGCAACAATTTAGTTTCTAAGTACTTATGCTTCTTGCAATCTCTATCTTCTCTATTTAGTGTGTACTTACAAACCCAATGCACACCACAAAAATTGACATGTTTATAGGAGACATTTTCATCATAACTAGTGCAATCATCATTAGTGTCATGGATATTCAAAGAATTCGTACTAACAACATTGCAATCATGCTCATCATTCAAATATTTAGTTCCAAACATTCTAATGCATTCTTCTTCTAGCAGTTTGGCAGAATTTTCCTTTCCATCATGCTCACGAAAGATATTAAAAAGAGGAAGCGTATGAGACAAACTCAATTCCATTTTTTTGTAATTTTCTTTTATAAACTAAACTAGTGATAAAACAAGAAACTAAAAGACTCGATTACAAGATCTAAAGATATACCTTCAAGCGCTAACCTCCCCGGCAACGGCGCCAGAAAAGAGCTTGATGTCTACTACACAACCTTCTTCTTGTAGACGTTGTTGGGCCTCCAAGTGCAGAGGTTTGTAGGACAGTAGCAAATTTCCCTTAAGTGGATGACCTAAGGTTTATCGATCCATAGGAGGCGTAGGATGAAGATGGTCTCTCTCAAGCAACCCTGCAACCAAATAACAAAGAGTCTCTTGTGTCCCCAACACACCCAATACAATGGTAAATTGTATAGGTGCACTAGTTCGGTGAAGAGATGGTGATACAAGTGCAATATGGATAGTAGATAATAGTTTTTGTAATCTGAAAATATAAAAACAGCAAGGTAACTAAAGATAAAAGTGAGCGTAAACGGTATTGCAATGTGTGGAAATAAGGCCTAGGGTTCATACTTTCGCTAGTGTAAGTTCCCTCAACAATAATATCATAATTGGATCACATAACTATCCCTCAACATGCAACAAAGAGTCACTCCAAAGTCACTAATAGCAGAGAACGAACAAAGAGATTATGGTAGGGTACGAAACCACCTCAAGGTTATTCTTTCCAATCAATCCGTTGCCCTATTCCTATAAGTGTCACAAATAGCCCTAGAGTTCGTACTAGAATAACACCTTAAGACACAAATCAACCAAAACCCTAACGTCACCTAGATGCTCCAATGTCACCTCAAGTATCCGTGGGTATGATTATACGATATGCATCACACAATCTCAGATTCATCTATTCAACCAACACATAGAACCTCAAAGAGTGCCCCAAAGTTTCTACCGGAGAATCACGACGAAAACGTGTGCCAACCCCTATGCATAGGTTCATGGGCGGAACCCGCAAGTTGATCACCAAAACATACATCTAGTGAATCACGTGATATCCCATTGTCACCACAGATATCCACGACAAGACATACATCAAGTGTTCTCAAATCTTTAAAGACTCAATCCGATAATATAACTTCAAAGGGGAAACTCAATCCATTTCAAGAGAGTAGAGGGGGGAGAAAACATCATAGGATCCAAATATAATAGCAAAGCTCGCGATACATCAAGATCGTATCACCTCAAGAACACGAGAGAGAGAGAGAGCAAACACATAGCTACTGGTACATAGCCTCAGCCCCGAGGGAGAACTACTCCCTCCTCGTCATGGAGAGCACTGGGATGATGAAGATGGCCACCGGAGAAGGATTGCCCCCTCCGGCAGGGTGCCGGAATGGGTCTAGATTGGCTTTCGGTGGCTACAGAGGCTTCTGGCGGCGGAACTCCCGATCTATTCTGCTCTCTGGAAGTTTTAGGGTATATGGAGATATATAGGCGGAAGAAGTACGTCAAGGGGGCCACGAGGGGCCCACGAGGGTGGAGGGCGTGCCCCCCTGCCTCGTGGCCTTCTCGTAGATCCCCTGACGTGCACTCCAAGTCTTCTTGGCTTCTTTCCTTCCAAAAATGAGTTCCGTGAAGTTTCAGGTTAATTGGACTCTGTTTGATTTTCCTTTTCTTCGAAACCCTAAAACAGGGTAAAAACAGAAACTGGCACTGGGCTCTGGGTTAATAGGTTAGTCTCAAAAAATGATATATAAGTGTATAATAAAGCCCATAAACATCCAAAATAGTGGATAATATAGCATGGAGCAATCAAAAATTATAGATACATTGGAGACGTATCAGGCTCCTCATTGCTTGCCACCCTAATCGGTCTCCATGGTCGAAACCTCTTTCAAGCACTGGTAGCCCTGCGACTGCCCGCCGATGCCATGAAGAATATCCACCTGGAGGTCGCGCTCGCCGCGAGGCGCCTCGCCCTACAAGAATTCATCGACCTACACATCCACCTGTACAAGCAAATCATGTACATAGGTATCTACAAGGCCACTGAGGACGCTACGACGTTGACCTTCTTCAACCGGCTGGAAGCCTTGGATGCCTTTGCTAAGAAGCACCTTAACCGCGCCACAAAAGCCGCCGCTCCTTAGCCACTGGCCGGTGGCCCGGCGCACTAAGTTGAGGAGGAGGAGGTCGTACGTTGATGGATGCATCTTTCTTCTTGCCTCCTGTAACCACCACTGCGATCACATCATCGTGTCCTTAATTCTTATTGTGCTATTGCATTCTCGTTCTAGTCGATAAAGACTTGTACGATCCCTTTGCTTAATTATATTCATCACTGTAACTAGTACTCCATCTATCAATTTATAAGTTGTGTTGCCAGTGTTTGGGGCCAGCGCACGATCATAAACGTTCATGTGCATGCGGTTGCGTCGGGCATGGCGCGACGATGCAGTTACCCACTGCAAAAACTGACATGCAGGGGACGTGGCATTGAGGGATACTACAGCACCAAGGACCAGCTTCCCTACAGATAGCTCATCTAACAGAACTCCCAAGTTAACAGTGCTGAGGCTTGAGTAGTCATCAGATGGGTGACCGTATGGGAAGTGGCTTCGATGTTAAATTAACTGATGTGATGGGTCACTGTAAACATTTAATTGCGTTGAATGCATATAGTGCTTCATCATATTAGTTGAATTAACCTCGAAGTCCTTGTTTTGTAATTTCTGACATTTTTTGTTTTTTGTAGACATGTTGATTGGCTTGAAGAAGGTCTATCTCGTTACTTTTTGATAATTTTTGTTTTTTGAACACATGTTGATTGGCTTGAATGAAGGTCTATCCCGCTACTTTATGACATGCTTCCAAAACATAGACCTCGAGGTTAATTCAACTAATAGTATGAAGCACTATATACATTCAACGCAATTAAATGTTTTCTAAAAAAAGTGATATGATTTCTATGAAACTTATAAGTCATGTATGTCAAATTAACCTCTATGTACTTGTTCTCGAATTAACCTTCAGGCCTTTTTGCCCCGTATCACACACATCTTGTTAAGTTGAACCGTTTATGTTCTCTTCCCTAATCGAAAACAATTCATCCGACTGAACCGTATGTCGTATATCACACACACCTTGATCTGGCTGACCGTTTCTATTGCTTTCCCTAATAGCAAACAATGCATCAAAGGGAACTGTATGCCGTATATCACACACACATTGATATGGCTGCCCATTTTTGTTGTTCTGTCTAATCACAAACAGTTCGTCTGGATCAATCGTATGCTCTGCTTTTCCACACAACTAAAATCTAAACCGTGTTTGATGCATCCGTCATCGCAAACGTTTTGCAACTTTTTTGATGGGTTTTTACACCACTGTTTGCGAGTATTGCATCGCACACAGTTTCGTCGAAGGGTATCTGATCATAGTGTCGCGTTAGCAGCATCCTACAGTAGTGCATTTTGAACTTCTTCAAAACTTTATCAAGGTATGTTCTTGGTGAAAGTCCAATGAAGCGTCTTGATCTATCTCTATAGATCTTGATGCCCAATATATAAGCAGCTTCACCGAGGTCTTTAATTGAAAAACTCTTATTCAAGTATCCTTTTATGCTATCCAGAAATTCTATATCATTGCCTATCAACAATATGTCATCGTAATATTAGAAATGCTACACAGCTCCCACTCACTTTCTTGTAAATATAGGCTTCTCCATAAGTCTGTATAAAACCATATGCTTTGATCACCTCATCAAAGCGTATATTCCAACTCCGAGATGCTTGCACCACTCCATAAATGGATCGCCGGAGCTTGCACACTTTGTTAGCACCTTTAGGATTGATAAAACCTTCTGGCTGCATCATATACAACTCTCTTTAAGAAATTCATTAAGGAATGCATTTTTGACGTCCATTTGCCAGATTTCATAATCATAAAATGCGGCACTTGCTAACATGATTCAGACAGACTTAAGCATTGCTATGGGTGAGAAAGTCTCATCGTAGTCAACTCCTTAAACTTGTCAAAAACCTTTTGCGACAAGTCGAGCTTTGTAGACAGTAACATTACCATCAGCGTCAGTCTTCTTCTTGAAGATCCATTTATTCTCTATGGCTCGCTGATCATCGGGCAAGTCAACCAAAGTCCATACTTTGTTCTCATACATGGATCCTATCTCAGATTTCATGGCGTCAAGCCATTTATCGCAATCTGGGCTCATTATAGCTTCTTCATAGTTCGTAGGTTCCTCATCGTCTAGTAACATGACTTCTAGAATAGGATTACCGTACCACTCTGGTGCGGAACGTGCTATGGTTGAACTACGAGGTTCGGTAGTAACTTGATCCGAAGTTTCCTGATCATTATCATTAGCTTCCTCTCTAGTTGGTGTAGGCATCACGGAAACGATTTTCTCTGATGAGCTACTTTCCAATTCGAGAGAAGGTACAATTACCTCATCAAGTTCTACTTTCCTCCCACTCACTTCTTTCGAGAGAAACTCCTTCTCTAGAAAGGATCCATTCTTAGCAACAAAGATCTTGCCTTCGGATCTGTGGTAGAAGGTGTACCCAACAGTTTCTTTTGGGTATCCTATGAAGACGCACTTCTCTTATTTGGGTTCGAGCGTATCAGGCTGAAGCTTTTTCACATAAGCATTGCAACCCCAAACTTTAAGAAACAACAGCTTAGGTTTCTTGCCAATCCACAGTTCTTACGGTGTCATCTCAACGGATTTAGACGGTGCCCTATTTAACGTGAATGCAGTTGTCTCTTATGCATAACCCCAAAGCAATAGTGGTAAATTGGTAAGAGACATCATAGATCGCACCATATCTAATAAAGTACGGTTACGATGTTCATACACACCATTACGATGTTGTGTTCCAGGTGGCGTGAGTTTTGAAACTACTCCACATTGTTTTAAATGAAGGCCAAACTCGTAACTCAAATATTCGCCTCTGCGATCCGATCGTAGAAACTTTATTTTCTTATTACGATGATTCTCCACTTCACTTTGAAATTCTTTGAACTTTTCAAAGTTTTCAGACTTGTGTTTGATTAAGTAGATATACCCATATCTGCTCAAATAATCTGTGAAGGTTAGAAAATAACGATACCCTCTGCGAGCCTCAACACTCATCGGAGCGCATAGATCGGTATGTATTATTTGCAATAAGTCAATGGCTCGCTCCATTGTTCCGGAGAACAGAGTTTTAGTCATCTTGCCCATGAGGCATGGTTCACAAGCATCAAATGATTCATAATCAAGTAATTCCAAAAGCCTATCTGCATGGAGTTTCATCATGCGCTTTACACCAATAGGACCTAAATGACAGTGCCACAAATATGTTGCACTATCATTATCAACTTTGCATCTTTTGGCATCAATATTATGAATATGTGTATCACTACGATCGAGATTCAATTAACCATTTATATTGGGTGTATGACCATAGAAGGTTTTATTCATGTAAACAAAACAACAATTATTCTCTGGCTTAAATGAATAACCGTATCGCAATAAACATGATCCAATCATATTCATGCTCAACTCTGACACCAAAAAACATTTATTTAGGTCCACCTAATCTCGAAGGTAGAAGGAGTGTGCCATGGTGATCTTATTAACCTTGGAATCACTTCCAACACGCATCGTCACATCGCCCTTAACTAGTCTATGTTCATTTTGCAACTCCTGTTTCGAGTTACTAATCTTAGCAACTGAACTGTTATCAAATACCCATGGGCTACTATGAACACTAGTAAAGTACATATCAATAACATGTATATCAAATATACCTTTGTTCACTTTGCCATCCTTCTTATCCGCCAAATATTTGGGGTAGTTTCGCTTCCAGTGACCATTCCCTTTGCAGTAGAAGCACTCAGTTTCAGGCTTAGGTCTAGCTTTGGGCTTCTTCATGGGAGTGGCAACTTGCTTGTCATTCTTCTTGAAGTTCCCTTTCTTTTCCTTTGCCCTTTTTCTTGAAACTAGTGGTCTTGTTAACCATCAACACTTGATGCTCTTTCTTGATTTCGACCTTCGCTGATTTCAGCATCGCGAAGAGCTGGGGAATCTTTTTCGTCATCCCTTGCATATTATAGTTCAACATGAAGTCCTAGTAGCTTGGTGATAGTGACTAGAGAACTCTGTCAATCACTATCTTATCTGGAAGATTAACTTCCACTTGATTAAAGCGATTGTAGTACTCAGACATTCTGAGCACATGCTCACTGGCTGTGCTATTCTCCTCCATCTTGTAGGCAAAGTACTTGTCTGAGGTCTCATACCTCTCGATACAGGCATGAGTCTAAAATACCAATTTCAGGTCTTCGAACATCTCATATGCTCCATGGCGTTCAAAACATTTTTGAAGTCCTGGTTCTAAGACATAAAGCATGGTGCACTAAACTATCAAGTAGTCATCATATTGAGCTTGCCAAACATTCATAACGTCTGCATCAGCTCCTATAACAGGTATGTCACCTAGCGGTGCATCAAGGACATAATTCTTCTGTGCAGCAATGAGGATAATCCTCGGATCATGGACCCAGTCCGCATCATTGCTACTATCATCTTTCAATTTTTCTCTACGAACATATCAAAAAATATATAGGAGCTCTATCGTGTGCTATTGATCTATAACATAGATTGCAAATACTATCAGGACTAAGTTCATGAAAAATTAAAGTTCAATTAACAAATTACTTAAGAACTCCCACTTAGATTGACATCCCTCAAGTCATCTAAATGATACATGATCCAAATCAACTAAACCATGTCCGATCATCACGTGAGATGGGGTTGTCTTCAATGGTGAACATATCTATGTTGATCATATCTACTATATGATTCACGTTCGGCCTTTCGGTCTCCAGTGTTCTCAGGCCATGTCTGTACATGCTAGGCTTGTCAAGTTTAACCCGAGTATTCCGCATGTGCAAAACTGTCATGCACCCGTTGTATGTGAATGTAGAGCCTATAACCCCCCCCCCCTCCATCATGTGTTGTCTCAGCACGAAGAACTTTCGCAACGGTGGATACTTAGGGAGAACACTTATACCTTGAGATTTTAGTTAAGGGATCATCTTATAATGCTACCGTCGAACTAAGCAAAATAAGATGCAATCAAAAAATGTGACATGATATGGCCATCATCATCTTGTGCTTTTGATCTCCATCTCCAAAGCATCGTCATGATCTCCATCATCACTGGCTTGACACCTTGATCTCCATCGTAGCGTCGTGGTTGTCTCTCCAACTATTGCTTCTCAACTATCGCTAACACATAGTGATAAAGTAAAGCAATTACATGTCGTTTGCAATTTGTACAATAAAGAGACAGCCATAAGGCTCCTGCCGGTTGCCAGTAACTTTTACAAAACATGACCATCTCATACAATAACGTATATCACATCATGTCTTGACCATATCACATCACAACATGCCCTGCAAAAATAAGTTAGACGTCCTCTACTTTGTTGTTGCAAGTTTTACATGGCTGCTACGGGATTCAAGCAAGAACCGTTCTTACCTACGTATCAAAAACGGTGATTTATCAAGTTTGCTGTTTTAACCTTCAACAAGGACCGGCCGCACTCAAATTCATTCAACTAAAGTTGGAGAAACACACACCCGCCAGCCACCTTTATGCCAAACTAGTTGCATGTCTATCGGTGGAACCGGTCTCATGAACGTGGTCATGTAAGGTTGGTCCGGGCCGCTTTATCCAACAATACCGCCGAAACAAAATAAGACATTGGTGGTAAGCAGTATGACAATCACCACCCACAACTCTTTGTGTTCTACTCATGCATATCATCTACGTGTAGACATGGCTTGAATGCCACTGTTGGGAAACATAGCATGCAATTTCAAAAAAATCCTACGCTCACGCAAGATCTATCTAGGAGATGCAAAGCAATGAGAGGGGGAGAGTGTGTCCATGCCCCTCGTAGACCGAAAGTAGAAGCGTTTGACAACGCAGTTGATGTAGTCGAACTTCTTCTCGTTCCGACCGATTAAGCACCGAACATACGGCACCTCCGAGTTCTGCACACGTTCAGCTCGATAGCGTCCGTCGAACTCATGATCCAGCAAAGTGTCGAGGGAGAGTTCCGTCAACACAACGGCGTGGTGACGGTGATGGTGAAGTGATCCGCGCAGGGCTTCGCCTAAGCACTACAAAGATATGACCGAAGGTGTAAACTATGGAGGGGGCGCCGCACACGGCTAACAATTGTTGGTGTGTGTTCTAGGTGCCTCCCCCCTCATATATATATATATATATATATATATATATATATAGGTGGGAGGGAGGGGGCAGCCAAGGGGGCACCCTAAGTAGGAGGAATCCTACTTGGGGCCTTGTCCAATTCGTGCCCCCCTTCCTTATTAACCATAGGGGAAAGGAAAGAGAGAGGGGGAGGGAAGGAAGGGGGAGGCTGAATCCTCCCCTTTCCTTCTCCCTACCCATGTTTCCTTCTCCTCCTATTTCGGCCTATATGGGGGCGCACTAATACGTCTCCAACGTATCTATAATTTTTTATTGTTCCATGCTATTTTATTATCAATATTAGATGTTTTATAATCATTTTATAGTCATTTTATATCATTTTTTGGTACTAACCTATTGACATAGTGCCAAGTGCTAGTTGTTGTTTTTTCCATGTTTTTTACATCGCAGGAAATCAATATCAGGCGAAGTCCAAATGCCACCAAACTCCACGGAGAATTTTTATGGGCCAGAAGGAACACAACGGGCCCTGGTTGCACCTCGGGGGAGTCCCGAGGAGGGGATAACCCACCAGGGCGCGCCAGGAGGCCCAGGCGCTGTGACGCCCCCGATTCAATCGTACACTAATCATGCACGCAAACGTGTACGATCAAGATCAGGGACTCACGGGAAGATATCACAACACAACTCTAAAACATAAATAAGTCATACAAGCATCATAATACAAGCCAGGGGCCTCGAGGGCTCGAATACAAGTGCTCGATCATAGACGAGTCAGCGGAAGCAACAATATCTGAGTACAGACATAAGTTAAACAAGTTTGCCTTAAGAAGGCTAGCACAAACTGGGATACAGATCAAAAGAGGCGCAGGCCTCCTGCCTGGGATCCTCCTAAACTACTCCAGGTCGTCGTCAGCGGGCTGCACGTAGTAGTAGGCACCTCCAGTGTAGTAGGGGTCGTCGTCGACGGTGGCGTCTGGCTCATGGGCTCCAGCATCTGGTTGCGACAACCAGAAAGAAGGAAAGGGGAAAAGGGGGGAGAAAGCAACCGTGAGTACTCATCCAAAGTACTCGCAAGCAAGGATCTACACTACATATGCATGGGTATATGTGTAATGGGCCATATCAGTGGACTGAACTGCAGAATGCCAGAATAAGAAGGGGATAGCTAATCCTGTCGAAGACTACGCTTCTGGCAGCCTCCGTCTTGCAGCATGTAGAAGAGAGTAGATTGAAGTCCTCCAAGTAGCATCTTCAAGTAGCATCTCCAAGTAGCATCTCCAAGTATCATCTCCAAGTAGCATCTCCAAGCAGCAACGCATAGCATAAACCTACCCGGCGATCCTCTCCTTGTCGCCCTGTAGAAAAGCGATCACCGGGTTGTCTGTGGAACTTGGAAGGGTGTATTTTATTAAGTATCCGGTTCTAGTTGTCATAAGGTCAAGGTACAACTCCAAGTCGTCCTGTTACCGAAGATCACGGCTATTCGAATAGATTAACTTCCCTGCAGGGGTGCACCAACTTACCCAGCAGGCTTGATCCCATTTGGCCGGACACACTTTCCTGGGTCATGCCCGGCCGCGGAAGATCAACACGTCGCAGCCCCACCTAGGCACAACAGAGAGGCCAGCACGCCAGTCTAAACCTAAGCGCGCAGGGGTCTGGGCCCATCGCCCTGAGCACACCTGCACGTTGCATGGGCGGCCGGAAGCAGAACTAGCCTAGCAGGCGTTCCAGTCCAATCCGGCGCGCGCCGCTCCGTCGCTGACGTCTGAAGTGCTTTGGCTGATACCACGACGTCGGGATACCCATAACTACTCCCGCGTAGATGGTTAGTGCGTATAGGCTCGTAGCCAACTCAGATCAAATACCAAGATCTCGTTAAGCGTGTTAAGTATCCGCGAACGCCGAACAGGGCCAGGCCCACCTCTCTCCTAGGCGGTCTCAACCTGCCCTGTCGCTCCGCCACAAAGATCCACACAGAGGGCCGTCGGGACAAAGGTCCTTTCAGCCCCCAATCCGTGAATCACTCGCGGGTACTCTTCGAGCTGACCCGACTTTAGTCACCATCGGTATAGTATGTATGTATGTATAGTATATACCCGTGATCACCTCCCGAGTGATCACGGCCCAATAGCATAGCAAGGCAGACTGACAAGAATGTAGGGCCAATGATGATAAACTAGCATCCTATACTAAGTATTTAGGATTGCAGGTAAGGTATCAATAGATGTAGCAACAATGTCAGGCTATGCATCAGAATAGGATTAACGGAAAGCAGTAACATGCTACACTACTCTAATGCAAGCAGTATAGAGAAGAGTAGGCGATATCTGGTGATCAAGAGGGGGGGCTTGCCTGGTTGCTCTGGCAAGAGAGAGGGGTCGTCGGTGACGTAGTCGACCACAGGGGCATCAGCATCGGTCTCGGAGTCTACCGGAAAGGAGTAACGGAGGGGGAACACAATAAATAACGGAGCAATTAAATGTAACACAAAGCAAGACGCGGCAATACGTTGTGCTAGGGGTGACCTAACGTAGGGATGGGCGATACCGGTGAAGGGGGAAACATTCGGGAAAGTATCCCCGGTGTTTCACGTTTTCGGACAGATGGACCAGAGGTGAAATGTTGCAGGTTCACTATGTTAGGGACGCGTGACGGACGAATGCGCTGCGCATCCGGAATCGTCTCGTCGTTCTGAGCAACTTTCATGTTGAAAATATTTTAATCCGAGTTACGGATTAAAAGATATGATTTTCTAAAGATTTTATTAATTTCTGGAATTTAATTAATTAATTATTTAATTCGAAAAATGAATTTATGACGTCAGCATGATGTCATGCTGACGTCAGCAGTCAACAGGGTTGACTTGGTCAACCTGACAGGTGGGTCCCGTTCGTCATACTCTGTTAGTTAATTAACAATAGTTAATTAGGTTAATTAGCCATTAGGTTAATTAATCAGGATTAATTAAATTAAGTATTTACTTAATTAATTAATTAATATTTTAATTATCATTTATTTTTATTTTTAACGTTCTGGGGGGGGGGCCTGCGGTCAGTGGCATAGCCGGTCCAGTCAGCAAGGCTGACCGGGTCAACAGGCCGGCCGGGCCCCTAGGGCCCACGGGTCAGTGACCCAAGGGTGGCCCCAGGTCGGCCACGTCAGCGGCCGGTGTTGGGGAGCTCCGGGGAGCGTTCCCGCGGCGGAGGGGCGCCGGACCTCGCCGGGATTCGCCGTCCGGCGGCCAAAATGGCCGCGGGCGGGTGCGTTCGAACGTGGAGAGGATGCCGCGTCCAACGGTGGCAGAGGCACGGCCGGACTCGGCCGGAAACGACGCCGGCGAGCGGCGGAGGCGGCGGTGGGATTCGGGACCGCGTCGGGATCGCGCTACGGGGCTAACGGGAAGGCCAGGGGGGCTGCGCGACGCGCTGAGCACAAGGGGCTCGGCCCCGTGACCATTTGGTCACCGAAGGGGCGCCAGCGACGAGATCCGCGACGGGGGCGCTCGGGTACGGAGGGGAACGAGGGGGAAGAGGAGGGAGGCCTCGACCGAGCGGAGGAGGCGCGAGGGAAGGGGGGGTACGTGGGGCGCGGTGAGCCGGCGCGAGCCGGAGCGCGACGTGCGCGGCGCCGGAGCGAGCTCCGGCCATGGCGACCGAGCGCGGGGGTCAACCCCTACGGCTACAGAGCGAAGCA
>NC_057806.1:408060311-408067639 GCF_018294505.1 Triticum aestivum
GGGGGGGTTCCCTCTCCTTTGTTTTATTTTTCTTTTCTTAATTTATTTTCTCTTCTGTTTTATTTCATTTTAAAATATTCAGGCACTTTATAAAAATGTGTGCACCCCACCATAATTAACCTTGTAATTTTTGACAACCCCCGAACATTTTAGTTTGATTTTTTTTGAAAAACTTTTATTGCCATCATAATTTTGGATTGAATTTCGAAACCGTTTTGATTTAACCCGAGATTAACTACAGTGACAGAGGTGACGTGGCATCATTAGTGGGGATTACTGTAGCTTAATTACCCGGGCGTTACAATTCTCCTCCACTACAAGAAATCTCGTCCCGAGATTTAAGCGGTGGAGTAAGGGGGGGGGAAGGTGTTGGTAGCGAAAAACCTAACGAGTCTTCTCGGTCTTGGCTGCCCTTTCGAAGAGGTTGATCCCTTTCGTTGTTGTCTTCATTTCTCTGCTTCCAGTCACCATGATCAAGTCGTCATCCTTTCTTCAGGATCTCCAGCATCCTACAAACGCGGCCAGGGGGAATTACTCAGGAAGAACGCACCTCCACAAAGCTGGGTATCAGACGGTGAACTCAATGGGAAAAACACGAGGTACCCCACGAGTTGTATTTCAGTGAATCTGTTGAGTGCAATATATGATGGTACCAAAGTTTCAAATGGGTAGGCAATCATTCGATGCCTAGACAGAAGCTGGAATGGGGGCTTGAACAACGAGAATAACATGGTGTTTGATTCCAGGAAGGATAATGGTATAGAATTTAGCTCGTCAATCACATACGAAGCCAGATGCAAAGGATACATTTGAAACCGGGTTGTAAAGAAGAGTTAGGTTTCGATCCAGGGACCTGTGGGTTATGGGCCCACCATATGGGTTGAAAGTAGGAAGGGTGGTGACATCTTACACAGCCGCGACAGGGAGGCATGTTAGTGAATAGCTTGTCAGCTATGCCGGCAACAATGTCGGTACCAAGGACGGGGAACGAAGAGAGTCATTATTCTACTTGTTGAACGAGGCGAAACAATTGGCAAAGTTCCCGTCCATCGGTGGTTACCGGAATGTCATCAACAATAGTAACAAGGTCTTACCGGCAGAGTTGTACATCGAGGTGTTTGCCCAAGCAGTGGATTATTACTGCTTATATCATATAGATCATAGAAAAGGTTTAAACAAACCAATGGAAGGAAAATATGATCATCAGATTAGACAGAACAATGGAAAGGAAAATGTGTTAAAACACATATTTCAGGAGTATTTCCTTCCCAAGGACAAACAGAGCATGATATCCATGACAGGATATAACGTAGAAAACCATTTAGGTTAGGAGAGAGGAAGTTCATGACATTACCCAAACAACGGTGTTTTGGATATTTGATAAAGAAAAGGTAGCATTGCTTCAACTGTTCTTATTGAAGATCGGAGTACCACAAACATGCTTCGAGATAGCATTGACATGGTCTTCAAGCAAAGGTCAGACTTTGGATACACAAAGGATCCATCGGGAACAACTTGTAGAATAAGTCTTACAATTTCCTCCTGGAAGAATGGATAACCTTGCTAATAAGGAAACTATATCAACAGGTCATCCGGCCAGGTATGCTGGGCATGCCATCACCTTACCGGGTCATAAAAGACCAGTGTTATAACTCTTGGAAAAATGTTCCAACCATCATAACTGACCGAGATTCAGCTCGGATAGGTGGCAGGATAACTCAGACTCACGATGCCTGAGAAGAAATGTGCAACACAAATTGACGAGATGACATCGAAGATTCTCGGGAAATGAACTATGGAAGCGAGTTCCGAAACAAGAGTTCATCATTAAATCAACAAGAGGATGAGGTGACTGATGGACTCAGCGATAACTCATCGAGGTATTCAAAAGATGGATCTCCACAATTAGGTGGATAAGGAGATAACATTTGTCATATCAAATGATGTAATGAAGTATGCTCGAGGAAAACATACACAATTAAACATTGGTTGAAAGGTGCGCCCGAAATATGGGTTGGGTTGCACGACCAATGTCAGAATGGTGATTCCATAATCAATAGTCTAAGAATGAACGGCCGACCATTAACTTGAAAGCAATAGGGTTGCTAGAAGGTAAGAATCCAAACAACACCGTTCACTTGTTGGAATCAACACGGGGACCAAGAAAGAATGGTGATGGTGAGAAGTATCACTTGTATTAAGAGTTCTCAAGAGGTAGTGAAATTTCCCACGACATCTTGTCATAAAAGGTGGTAATATTCCAAGGTAAAGAAGAACAATGTTGGATAGCAAGGAACTCAAGGTATAACACCAAACACGAACAAGCTTGTGTTCGTGGGAAGGCAATAAAGGTCGATGATAACGCAGATCATCAAGGGCAAGGATGGTATTTCTTATCATGAACTCATTTGATGTCCTGGAAGGGCTCATAAGATTGATGATGATCTCAACACACTTTGTCGAGAGATTCCAAGATGTAATCGATCGGCGATGACATTAATTCAAATGAATGGTGAAGCGAAAGGTTATTGAAACCATAGTTACGACACAAACTCGAACTCAATCTTGTTATTTAAGGTGAAAGGGTATGACGAGGAAAATCGACGTAAGCTTAGCTATCATCGCAAATTGGTGCTCCGATAATAAGGACCAGGTAGCACAGTTAGAATCGTCACGACTATGTTATAGCCAAACAGGCTAGGAATGGCGTGATCGGGTACAAACTCGTAGTTATAGAAGCTTACTGAAAAGTTGTTGAACCGTAGTGCGGACTCGGTTCAGTTATTGGTGCCTTTGAGTGTTTAATAACTCAGAGCCCGTGAAAAATTGGAATCAGTGGGAAGGTAGTACTTGATGAACTCATAAGAAGTTATGCAGTTCCATGATAATCTCGAGATACCAGGGGGGTAATACTCGACACAAGATCAAAGTAAAGGTTGGACTGGTGCATTGATCCATATAAGACAATTGTTTTAACTTGTCCGAGAAATGAAATCAAAGAAGAACAATCATGGTCGGAACCACGGTTGCAAGGGATCAATTCACAGATACCATATGTTAGCTATCAAGGAAATAGTTATTATTACAAGAAGCTTCCATGATAGGATATACATCGCGTCCATGGGCATGAACACAAAGTTCAAGGTCGACTCCCACTTCCTCAATGCATAACCTTTCATTCACCTCTCGCGCTCGATGAAGTTGCAGTGCTGAAATTTTATCTGGCGAAGCACCAGAAGAGTATGAATCGTGAAAACCTTCGGGTTCACACGGTTTAGAGAAGGCATATGTTCATCCCACAGGGGCTTCTTAGAAACATATACCACAATCTTTAGGAGTAATTAACTCAAACTCGATGGCAGAGCATGGTTGAGAAAAGCAGAGGATACAATTTACCAAAGGCATTATGTATCCGAGGAAAGGCTCACAAGGTTATTGATTATGAAGGGCGTTGTCAGATACATCCAACAAAGGATCTGGTGGTCCATAAGGGATCTAGTGTGAGCATCGGTACTCAACTAGAGGAAGCAGATATAGAAACAACTGACTAACTCAATTGTCAAATGCAAAGGAATTATGATTTCCAAATCAAGGGATCAGAAGCAATGCTCTGATTAGGGGTGGACAAGTTGAATAGCCTTAGGGTACAATCAAAGACAATTGGATTGGTCGAGAACCAATTCCAGTTAAAAGAATGGCAGGTTAGCCGGAAAAGTAATTTATAAGGATCAATGATGATTGTGTGTATTCGCAAACATATTGAGTCAACAGACTCAAAATGATAATGACAAGGAATGTCATTAAGACTACGAGACTTATGGGATTAACCATAATGCAGGCAAGCAAGAATTTCAAGAGCCAAAGGCTCCAGAGGATTTTAGGAAGATCAAATATTATTTTGAAGACTTTTGTGAAACACATGAACAACTGGGGATGAGCGGATACTCGGCAAGCGCGAGTAATTATCCGTAGGGGTATTCATGCAGCAAGGAACTGCAGGGCAGTAAGCGTAAAGATTTCTCGGAATAACGAAGAGTATTTCAGGACATCTTGTAATAACAAGAGCAACTGGGGATGACAATATGAACGATAGGTGTAAGTAGTTATCCAGAGGGATTTATCGATGGAAGTGAATTGCAAAAGCGATGGCACATAGTCTCGAGAGCACATCGTAGAGTATCTTCGGAATCTTCTGGTTAGCAGACGGTCATCTGAAGTGAGGGGCTCTCCGGGAGAAAGTACTTGCGAGAACCTAAAGTTAGTTTTGTTTTTAGCAAAATCGTTTAACCCGAATAGAAGAGAGTTCAGAATCCCAGAGTAAAGATCGAGGAGTAAAAGATCCTAATACCACCCAATGGCGACGTGGGCCCATGGGCCGCACAGCCATGTTAGTAAAAGTTTTGTAAAGTCTAGACCCGACTTCGGCCAAGGAGTTGGAAGGGGGATTCCTACAGGCAGTTGGCTCTGATACCAACTTGTGACGCCCCCGATTCAATCGTACACTAATCATGCACGCAAACGTGTACGATCAAGATCAGGGACTCACGGGAAGATATCACAACACAACTCTAAAACATAAATAAGTCATACAAGCATCATAATACAAGCGAGGGGCCTCGAGGGCTCGAATACAAGTGCTCGATCATAGACGAGTCAGCGGAAGCAACAATGTCTGAGTACAGACATAAGTTAAACAAGTTTGCCTTAAGAAGGCTAGCACAAACTGGGATACAGATCGAAAGAGGCGCAGGCCTCCTGCCTGGGATCCTCCTAAACTACTCCAGGTCGTCGTCAGCGGGCTGCACGTAGTAGTAGGCACCTCCAGTGTAGTAGGGGTCGTCATCGACGGTGGCATCTGGTTCCTGGGCTCCAGCATCTGGTTGCGACAACCAGAAAGAAGGAAAGGGGAAAAAGGGGGGAGAAAGCAACCGTGAGTACTCATCCAAAGTACTCGCAAGCAAGGATCTACACTACATATGCATGGGTATATGTGTAATGGGCCAAATCAGTGGACTGAACTGCAGAATGCCAGAATAAGAAGGGGATAGCTAATCCTGTCGAAGACTACGCTTCTGGCAGCCTCCGTCTTGCAGCATGTAGAAGAGAGTAGATTGAAGTCCTCCAAGTAGCATCTTCAAGTAGCATCTCCAAGTAGCATCTCCAAGTATCATCTCCAAGTAGCATCTCCAAGCAGCAACGCATAGCATAAACCTACCCGGCGATCCTCTCCTCGTCGCCCTGTAGAAAAGCGATCACCGGGTTGTCTGTGGAACTTGGGAGGGTGTGTTTTATTAAGTATCCGGTTCTAGTTGTCATAAGGTCAAGGTACAACTCCAAGTCGTCCTGTTACCGAAGATCACGGCTATTCGAATAGATTAACTTCCCTGCAGGGGTTCACCAACTTACCCAGCACGCTTGATCCCATTTGGCCGGACACACTTTCCTGGGTCATGCCCGGCCGCGGAAGATCAACACGTCGCAGCCCCACCTAGGCACAATAGAGAGGCCAGCACGCCGGTCTAAACCTAAGCGCGCAGGGGTCTGGGCCCATCGCCCTGAGCACACCTGCATGTTGCGTGGGCGGCCGGAAGCAGACCTAGCCTAGCAGGCGTTCCAGTCCAATCCGGCGCGCGCCGCTCCGTCGCTGACGTCTGAAGTGCTTCGGCTGATACCACGACGTCGGGATACCCATAACTACTCCCGCGTAGATGGTTAGTGCGTATAGGCTCGTAGCCAACTCAGATCAAATACCAAGATCTCGTTAAGCATGTTAAGTATCCGCGAACGCCGAACAGGGCCAGGCCCACCTCTCTCCTAGGCGGTCTCAACCTGCCCTGTCGCTCCGCCACAAAGATCCACACAGAGGGCCGTCGGGACAAAGGTCCTTTCAGCCCCCAATCCGTGAATCACTCACGGGTACTCTTCGAGCTGACCCGACTTTAGTCACCATCGGTATAGTATGTATGTATGTATGTATAGTATATACCCGTGATCACCTCCCGAGTGATCACGGCCCAATAGCATAGCAAGGCAGACTGACAAGAATGTAGGGCCAATGATGATAAACTAGCATCCTATACTAAGTATTTAGGATTGCAGGTAAGGCATCAACAAATGTAGCAACAATGTCAGGCTATGCATCAGAATAGGATTAACGGAAAGCAGTAACATGCTACACTACTCTAATGCAAGCAGTATAGAGAAGAGTAGGCGATATCTGGTGATCAAGGGGGGGGGCTTGCCTGGTTGCTCTGGCAAGAGAGAGGGGTCGTCGGTGACGTAGTCGACCACAGGGGCATCAGCATCGGTCTCGGAGTCTACCGGAAAGGAGTAACGGAGGGGGAACACAATAAATAACGGAGCAATCAAATGTAACACAAAGCAAGACGCGGCAATACGTTGTGCTAGGGGTGACCTAACGTAGGGATGGGCGATACCGGTGAAGGGGGAAACATTCGGGAAAGTAGCCCCGGTGTTTCGCGTTTTCGGACAGATGGACCGGAGGTGAAATGTTGCAGGTTCACTATGTTAGGGACGCGTGACAGACGAACGGGCTGCGTATCCAGAATCGTCTCGTCGTTCTGAGCAACTTCCATGTTGAAAATATTTTAATCCGAGTTACGGATTAAAATATATGATTTTCTAAAGATTTTATTAATTTCTGGAATTTAATTAATTAATTATTTAATTCGAAAAATAAATTTATGACGTCAGCATGATGTCATGCTGACGTCAGCAGTCAACAGGGTTGACTTGGTCAACCTGACAGGTGGGTCCCGTTCGTCATACTCTGTTAGTTAATTAACAATAGTTAATTAGGTTAATTAGCCATTAGGTTAATTAATCAGGATTAATTAAATTAAGTATTTACTTAATTAATTAATTAATATTTTAATTATCATTTATTTTTATTTTTAACGTTCTTGGGGGGCCTGCGGTCAGTGGCATGGCCGGTCCAGTCAGCAAGGCTGACCGGGTCAACAGGCCGGCCGGGCCCCTAGGGCCCACGGATCAGTGACCCAGGGGTGGCCCTAGGTCGGCCACGTCGGCGGCCGGCGTTGGGGAGCTCCGAGGAGCGTTCCCGCGGCGGAGGGGCGCTGGACCTCGCCGGGATTCGCCGTCCGGCGGCCAAAATGGCCGCGGGCGGGTGCGTTCGAACGTGGAGAGGATGCCGCGTCCAACGGTGGCAGAGGCACGGCCGGACTCGGCCGGAAACGACGCCGGCGAGCGGCGGAGGCGGCGGTGGGATTCGGGACCGCGTCGGGATCGCGCTACGGGGCTAACGGGAAGGCCAGGGGGGCTGCGCGACGCGCTGAGCACAAGGGGCT
>NC_057806.1:408068473-408095271 GCF_018294505.1 Triticum aestivum
GCTAGGGTTTCTGCCAACCGGGGGTGTTATGGGAGTGAGGGGGTGGGCCGGGCCAGGGGCTAGCCGGCTGGGCCTGGTGGGCTTTGCCCAGTTTGGCCAGGGTGGGGGTTCCCTCTCCTTTGTTTTATTTTTCTTTTCTTAATTTATTTTCTCTTCTGTTTTATTTCATTTTAAAATATTCAGGCACTTTATAAAAATGTGTGCACCCCACCATAATTAACCTTGTAATTTTTGACAACCCCCGAACATTTTAGTTTGATTTTTTTGAAAAACTTTTATTGCCATCATAATTTTGGATTGAATTTCGAAACCGTTTTGATTTAACCCGAGATTAACTACAGTGACAGAGGTGACGTGGCATCATTAGTGGGGATTACTGTAGCTTAATTACCCGGGCGTTACAGGCGCGCCCTGCTGGGTTGTGCCCACCTCGGGTGCCCCCCGGACTGCCTCTTTGCTCTATAAATACCCAAAAAATCCAGAAACCCTAGGGGAGTCGACGGAATATTCATCGAGCTGGCATAGAGTCCAGAACCACCAGATCCAATCTAGACACCATCTCAGATGGTGTTCACCACCTCCATTGGTGCCTCTCCGATGATGCATGAGTAGTTCTTTGTAGACCTTCGAGTCTGTAGTTAGTAGCTAGATGGCTTTCTCTCTCTCGCTGAATTCTCAATACAATGGTCTCTTGGAGATCCATAGGATGTAACTCTTTTTACGGTGTGTTTGTTGGGATCTGATGAACTTTGAGTTTATGATCAGTCATATCTTTTTATATCCATGAAATTGTTTGAGTTTCTTTGATCTCTTATATGCATGACCTCTTATAGCCTCGTATTTCTTCCCCGATATTTGGGTTTGTTTGGCCAACTTGATCTATTTATCTTGCAATGGGAAGAGGTGCTCAGTAATGGTTCGATCTTACGGTGCTTGATCCCAGTGACAAAAAGGGAAACAACACGTATGTATCGTTGCTACTAAGGATAAAAAGATGGGATCTATATCTACGCAATAGATAACCGGATCTTGTCTACATCATGTCATCGTTCTTATTGCATTACTCCATTTTCCATGAACTTAATACACTAGATGCATGCTGGATAGCGGTCGGTGTGTGGAGTAATAGTTGTAGATGTAGGCAGGAGTCGGTCTACTAATTTTGGATGTGATGCCTATGTAATGATCATTGCCTGGATATCGTCATAATTATTTGAGGTTCTATCAATTGACCTACAGTAATTTGTTTACACATCGTTTGCTATCTTTCTCGAGAGAAGCCACTAGTGAAACCTACGGCCCATGGGTCTTCTTCCTCATATATTTGCTTGTGATCTACTTTTCCTTTGCATTTTTATTCAGATCTATTAAACCAAAAATACAAAAAATACTTTGTTGTACTTTATTTTATTTGCAATCTATTATTTCAATCTACTACAAATTTCTGGCATCGTTACATGAAAGGGATTGACAACCCCTTTAACAAGTCGGGTTGCGAGGTGTTGTTGTTTTTGTGCAGGTGCTATTTACGTTGTGTTGCTTGGTTCTCCTACTGGTTCAATAACCTTGGTTTCTTCACTGAGGGAAATACCTACCGTCGTTGTGCTGCATCATCCCTTCCTCTTTGGGGAAATACCGACGTAGTCCTAGCAGACAAGAGCTTTTCTGGCGCTATAGTCAGAGAGCAATCACGCACCAGTGATGACCCACAAGTATAGGGGATCAATTGTAGATCTTTTACATAAGTAAGAGTGTCGAACCCAACGAGGAGCAGAAGGAAATGACAAGTGGTTTTCAGCAAGGTAATGTGTGCAAGTGCTGAAATTGTAAGTAGCGGAGTAGTTTGATAGCAAGATAATTTGTAACGAGCAAGTAACGATAGTAGTAAAAAAGTGCAGCAAGGTAGCCCAATCCTTTTGAGGCAAAGGACAGGCCAAAACGGTCTCTTATAATAAGTAAAGTGTTCTTGAGGGTACACGGGAATTTCATCTAGTCACTTTCATCATATCGATTTAATTCGTGTTCGGTACTTTGATAATTTGATATGTGGGTGGACCGGTTCTTAGGTGTTGTTCTGACTTGAACAAACCTCCTACTTATGATTAAGCCTCCCGCAAGCATACGCAACCACGAGAAAAGTATTAAGAATAAATTCTAGCCATAGCATTAAACTTTTGGGTCCAATCGGTCCCTTACGGAATAGCGCATAAATTGGGGTTTAAGCTTCTATCGCTCTCGCAACCCATCATCTAATTGATACTCCACAATGCATTCCTCAGGCCCAAATATGGTGAAGTGTCATGAGTCGACGTTCACATGACACCATGAAAGCACAAGTGCTCCCTAGGTGGTTTTGATAATTGATGACAACATATCTCTTGTTGGACTAACATTTCTATCTAGCATGTTTCAGATAAGTTCAACAATGGAGTGGCATGGACTAAAGGTTGTGGGAACTCCTTCAAGATGCTAAGGACAAAGGATTGGCTAAAGCTTCAAGCTCAAGACTCTTCATTTTACATTTTAGTGATCCAAGATCACATTGAGTCCATAGGAAAAGCCAATACTATCAAGGAGGGATGAGGTGTTGCTTAATGAGCCTCTTGCTTCATGTGCTTAGTGATATGCTCCAAAACCCTCAACTACTTTCCCATATCCACATATGACCTAAACCCAAAGCCAAACTCGGACCTACCGATTATTCCTATCCGGCGCCACCGAGTTTCACTTGTCATAAGCCACTGCCAAACCCTAGCAATTCGGGTCTATCGATAGGGATCTCGGTCTCACCGAGATGGGATTGAAAACTCTCTGTTTCCCTTTCGTAACTTTTCGGTCTCACCGAAAGAGCGAATCGGTCCCACCGAGATTGCAATGTAAACTCTTTGTTTCCCTTTTGTAACTTTTCGGTCTCACCGAAAGAGCAAATCGGTCCCACCGAGTTTGCCTTACCAACTCTCTGGTTAGCTTATTACCAAACTCAGTCTCGCCGAGTTTGTGTAATCGGTCTCACCGAGATTACGTTATGCCCAAACCCTAACCATATCGGTCCTACCGAGTTGCATGTCAGTCCCACCGAAAATCTCTAATGGTCACTAGGTTTACCTTTTCGGTCCGACCGAGTTTGTTGATTCGGTCCCACCGAGATTGGAAAACTGTGTGTAACAGTTGGATTTTGTGTGGAGGCTATATATACCCCTCCACCTCCTCTTCATTCGTGGAGAGAGCCATCAGAACACATACACAATTCCAACTCATATGTTCTGAGAGAGAACTACCTACTCATGTGTTGAGACCAAGATATTCCATTCCTACCATATGAATCTTGATCTCTAGCCTTCCCCAAGTTGCTTTCCACTCAAACCTTCTTTCCACCAAATCCAAATCCTATGAGAGAGAGTTGAGTGTTGGGGAGACTATCATCTGAAGCACAAGAGCAAGGAGTTCATTACCTACACACCATTTGTTACTTCTTGGAGAGTGGTGTCTCCTAGATTGGCTAGGTGTTACTTGGGAGCCTCCGACAAGATTGTGGAGTTGAACCAAGGAGTTTGTAAGGGCAAGGAGATCGCCTACTTCATGAAGATCTACCGCTAGTGAGGCAAGTCCTTCGTGGGCGATGGCCATGGTGGGATAGACAAGGTTGCTTCTTCGTGGACCCTTCGTGGGAGGTTGCTTCTTCGTGGACCCTTCGTGGGTGGAGCCCTCCGTGGACTCGCGCAACCATTACCCTTCGTGGGTGGAGCCCTCCGTGGACTCGCGCAACCGTTACCCTTCGTGGGTTGAAGTCTCCATCAACGTGGATGTAGGATAGCACCACCTATCCGAACCACGGGAAAAACATCCGTGTCTCCAATTACGTTTGAATTCTCCAAACCCTTCCCCTTACATTCTTGCAAGTTGCATGCTTTACATTCCGCTGCTCATATACTCTTTGCATGCTTGCTTGATATGTATTGTGTATGTTGAAATTGTGCCTAAAACTCCACTCAAACCAAAAAGGCCTAAAAATTGCAACTTTAGCACTAAGTGTCTAATCACCCCCCCCCCCCTCTAAACACATCTACTTCTAGATCCTACAAGTGGTATCAGAGCTTTGGTCTCCATTGCCTTGGTTTAATCACCATTGGAGGAAGATGGATGTGTCTACTTTAGGGAGTCTTAGACATAGAGTGCCTATTCTTGATGGAGAGTATTTTCATGAGTGGAAAAATGAGATGCTTGCAATTTTCAATCAATATCATTTGAACAAGTATATTGCTAGCCCTTGTGCACCTCATATTGATCCTTTGCATCCTACCCTAGATGAAGATATTGACATGATTCGCAATCTTAGAACTATTGAGCTCATCATTAGAGGATTGCCCAAAAATTTGATTGCTAGTTTGCCTACTCTTAATTGTGCCTATACTATATAGAAATTTCTTGAGGAACGATTTCCCGATCATTCCTTGAAAACTTTGGATGAAATTCTCCATAAATCTATTGCCTTGAGTAAGATGAACTCTAGTGATCCTAGTTTTGGTAATTGTCTATTTGAACTTACCAATCTTAAGCATGCTAAAGGAGATGTTGGAATCATTAGTGATATCATATTCGAAGCTATAAGAATTCATAAAAGTGACCACTTTGATGATCATTTATCTAATGAATTACCCTCTCTAGGAAATGATGAGTCACAAGATCATGGTGAACATGGATACTATGATGATGATGATGATAGTGACTTCGATCTTGATGATGCAATGAGACATTTTGGTCTTATGGCAAATCTTCGGGGATATGAATCAGGAGGAAAGGAATGGGTTCTTGATAGTGGATGTACTGATCATATGACCGGAGATGAAGAGATGTTTCGTGAGCTTGCTGAAAATGACGGCCCTCGAAAATATGTCACCTTTGGTGATAATTCAAAGGGTAAAGTGGTTGGCCTTGGTAAGGTGGCCATCTCACATGATAGTTCCATTCAAAATGTCATGCTCGTTGAATCTCTTGGCTACAACTTACTTTCAGTATCTAGACTTGCTGATTTCGGTTTGAATGTCCTATTTACTGAGGTAGATTGCCAAGTATTTCGTCGAGACAATCATAAAATGGTCTTTACCGGTATGCGTAGAGGTGATCTTTACATTGTCGATTTCTCTAAAAAGGCACAACCTAAAACTTGCTTTGTTGCTAAATCCTCAAAAGGTTGGTTGTGGCATAGACGACTAGGTCACGTTGGCATGAGAAACCTTGACAAGCTTATTAAAGGAAATCATATCCTTGGAGTTAACGATGGCATATTTGATAAGGCTAGACTTTGCAGTGCTTGTCAAGCAGGTAAACAGGTTGGAGGAAGACATCCCGTGAAGAACATCATGACCACAAGGAGGCCACTCGAGCTACTTCATATGGATCTTTTTGGTCCCAACGCCTACAAGAGTCTCGGTGGAAATTCTTTTGGTCTAGTTATAGTTGATGATTTTTCAAGATTTACGTGGGTGTTCTTTCTTAATGACAAGTCGCAGGTCCAGAAGATCTTCAGAAACTTCGCTAGGAAGGCCCAAAATCAGTTTGACGTGAAGATCAAGAAGGTTCGGAGTGACAACGGAACGGAGTTCAAGAACGCAAATGTGGACACCTTTCTTGATGAAGAAGGGATTTCACACGAGTTCTCGGCTACGTACACACCTCAACAAAATGGAGTTGTTGAGAGGAAGAACCGGACGCTCATCGAAATGGCGAGAACGATGCTTGATGAATACAAGACGCCGAAGCACTTTTGGGCAGAAGCGGTTGAGACAGCTTGTCACGCAACAAATCGCTTATATCTTCACAAGCTACTCGGCAAGACGACATACGAGCTTCTCACCGGTAACAAACCCCAAGTTGGATACTTTCGAGTATTCGGCTCAAAGTGCTACATTCTTGATAAGCATCGTCGTTGAAAGTTTGCTCCTAAATCTCATGAAGGTTTTCTACTTGGTTATGGCTCAAACTCTCACACTTACCGTGTCTACAACAATTTCACCCGAAAGGTTGAAGAGACGGTAGATGTGAAGTTTGATGAATCTAATGGCTCGCAAGTAGAGCAATTGCCAATTGATGTAGGAGACAAAGACCCTTCAGAAGCAATCCAAGACTTGTCCATTGGCAAAATTCGTCCAACGAAGGTGAAGGAGAGTACTTCATCCGTCCAAGTGGAAGCTTCTACTTCACGACAAGGTGAACCAAGAATCGACACGGAAGCATCCACAAGTGGGACACACCAAGATGAAGAAAACGAGGAAATACATCAAGACGAACATCAACAACCTCTTTCTCCACCACGACAAGAGAACGACGACGTCAACAATGAAGAAGGCCAAGAAGAAGAACAAGATGAAGAAGATGTTCAACGAAGACCCAAGCAAAAGCTCTCACGAGTTCGAGCAAGAATTGCCAAAGATCATCCCGTCGAGCAAATCTTCAATGATATACAAACCGGGAGAATCACTCGCTCAAAAACTCGTTTAGCTAAATTTTGTGAAAACTATTCATTCATCTCTAGCATTGAACCCATGAAGGTTGAAGAAGCATTGGAAGATCCGGATTGGATAAACGCTATGCATGAAGAGCTACACAATTTTGAGAGAAACCAAGTTTGGACATTGGTTGAGAAGCCCGACAACAACCACAACATCATTGGTACCAAATGGGTGTTTCGCAACAAGCAAGATGAAGATGGACAAGTGGTTCGCAACAAAGCACGTCTCGTCGCCCAAGGGTACACACAAGTCGAAGGTATGGACTATGGTGAGACATATGCTCCCGTTGCTAGACTTGAGTCCATTCGCATCTTACTTGCCTATGCTAATCACCATAATATCACCTTGTACCAAATGGACATTAAAAGTGCTTTTCTAAATGGTGAAATAGAGGAGGAAGTTTATGTCAAACAACCTCCCGGTTTTATCAATCCTAAGAAACCAAATCATGTTTACAAACTTCACAAAGCTCTTTATGGTCTTAAACAAGCTCCTAGAGCATGGTATAAATGCTTGACCAAGTTCCTTACTACAGGTGGTTTTGAAATTGGTAAAATTGATTCTACTCTTTTTACTAAAAGGGTTAATGGAGAACTATTTGTATGCCAAATTTATGTTGATGATATCATATTTGGTTCAACAAACCCTCTCTTTAGTGAAAAGTTTGGAAAGCTAATGTCAGAGAAGTTTAAGATGTCTATGATGAGTGAACTCAAGTTCTTTCTCGGTTTGCAAATCAAGCAAACTAAGGAAGGTACATTTGTCTCTCAAAAAAGTACACCAAGGACTTATTCAAGAAGTTCAATATGCAAGAATGCAAAGGTATGTCTACACCCATGCCTACTAGTGGACATAATGATTTGACCAAAGATGGTGAACTGGTTGATCAAAAGGTTTATCGCTCTATGATTGGTTCATTGTTATACCTATGTGCTTCACATCCCGATATTATGCTAAGTGTGTGCATGTGTGCACGATATCAAGCTGCTCCTAAAGAATGTCATCTTAAGGCTGTGAAAAGGATAGTGAGATACTTAATCCATACACCAAACTTTGGCATTTGGTATCCTAAGAGATCTTCTTTTGATCTTGTTGGCTATTCTGACTCGGATTATGCCGGAGATAAGGTTGATAGAAAGTCCACTTCGGGTACTTGTCAATTTCTTGGTAGATCTCTTGTGTCTTGGTCTTCCAAGAAACAAAACTCGGTATCCTTATCCACCGCCGAAGCGGAATACATTGTCGCTGGTTCATGTTGTGCTCAATTACTTTGGATGACCCAAACTCCTAAAGATTATGGGATTTATGTGAAACATGTTCCACTGCTTTGTGACAATGAAAGTGCTATCAAAATTGGTCATAATCATGTACAACATTCTCGAACTAAGCATATTGAAGTTCGTCATCATTTCATTCGAGATCATGTTGCTAAGGGTGACATTGATCTTAAGCATGTTCGCACCGATAAGCAATTAGCGGATATATTTACTAAACCTCTTGATGAGAAAGTGTTTTGCGGGTTGAGAGGAGAATTGAACATCATTGCTGCTTCGAACTTGGAGTAGAAACTCCATTGGATACATGCAAGACATGAGCCTATGACTAATCCATGATATATCTCTTATGATAACTATCTTATGTCTTGGATATATTTGCCCCTTGCATGTTGTCTAACCCATGTAGGTGCTTGGTTGAATCTAATTCCATGAGATTGCGACTCACTCACATCTTGAGCAATCTCTACATCACCAAGACTCTACACAATGGTGGTTGAAGACAAGGAAGCATAAAACCATTCAAACATATCCTTTGACAAATTCTATGTTGAGCTTCATGATTGTCATTTTTGGATACACAAGTGCTCTTCCTTGCAAGAACTAACCCATGTAGGTAGATGAACTCAAACTCCAAGTGGTGCTCCCAACTCTTGATGAGCTACATCAACCTTGAGCACCCACACAAGTTCAACTACATGAGCAAGAACCACACCACCACCCAAGGTATGTTATTCCATCTTAGAGAAGCTTTACTCCAAGACATGAGTCAAAGCAACTCAACAAGATGTGAATACATCAAGATGCTTAAACGAAAAATGGTAACCCCATTTTGAGCTTAAACGATGAGTATGACCTATGATCAAGTGTTCTCACTTGACTCCTAAGTCAATATACTCTAACATAGGTGACTATGTCACCGCCCAACTCTAGATGAAGTTCTCTTGTGTTCTTTTCTGTGTTATTGCATTTGTCTCATGCATGTTTATTTTCTTTCTCTTTTTCAACTTCATCTAGATCTTTCAGTTTCTTCTCTTTTCTCTTTGTTTTTGTTCTGCATTTTCTGCATTTAATTCCTTGCAAATCCTTCAGCTAATTCATTGCAAATCTTTGTGAGATCCTACATGTCTAGTGAGCTGAGGTGACAAGTGTTTTTCTCTGTGTGAACTCGGTTTCACCGACTTGTAATTTTCGGTCCAACCGAATCTTTTCGGTGCCACCGAAACATACCACTCGGTGCCACCGACTTCGCAACAGGACAAACAGTTTGCCACTTGTTCTATATTTCTTCTGATCCAGCTCTACTCAATGAATCTTGTCCTCTACAAGCATCACAGTTTTATCCATTGCTTCGTGCTGAGTCTCAAGGACCAAACCTATACGACGGATTCCAGAAAGCCCTTTTGGAAATTGATGTCAAAGGGGGAGAGAGAGATCACATCAAAGCTTGTAGGAGAGAGAGATCACATCAAGGGAGAGAAAAAGTCTCAAGGACCAAACCTACAAGAGAGAAAGTATTAAGGGGGAGAGAGAGACTTCCAGGGGGAGAGAATACTCAAGGATCCCAGATGCTTGATGTTCAAGAGGAGAGATGTCACATGCCTTTTTGGGGGAAAGACATGTATTTGCATTAAGTTCTATCCATTTGTATCTTTCAGCTCTGATTTTCTGTTCCCTATCTTCTCCCAATATCCCATGTAAGATTCAGGGGGAGCAAGACACCTAAGGGAAAGAAATCAGTCAAATTCATTGCATATCTTTATTCTTGGGGACATGTTGAATCCAATGTGGTACCTTGTACTCACTCTCTACATGTCATCCCAGTCTTGGTATTCTTGTGGTTTCTTTTGTTTGCTCTGGCTAGTGGATGTACCTGTGTTATCTAACTTTGTTTGTGCAGGTTCATTCCATCCTAAGCCAACTCAAGACCATAAGGTAAGTATATGCATCAAAATCATGAGTATGAGGAGTTCTTGCTTATGTACATACTCTTTGAAAAAAGGACTCATGAGCATGAAGGTATTTTCCTTGATAATCTTTTGCTCTGATGCATATGGCCAAGATACATGTAACACATTGCCTACTCTATCATGGTTATGCTCTCACATGCCTCTATATTTCATATTTACATGAGTGCATACATGTAGGGGGAGCCTATGCTTGTTACATGTCCTTCCAAAGCTTTACTTGTTGTTCTTTATATCTTTATCTAAAGCTTTGATGTATGTTGCCATCAATTACCAAAAAGGGGGAGATTGAAAGCACAAGTGCTCCCTAGGTGGTTTTGATAATTGATGACAACATATCTCTTGTTGGACTAACATTTCTATCTAGCATGTTTCAGATAAGTTCAACAATGGAGTGGCATGGACTAAAGGTTGTGGGAACTCCTTCAAGATGCTAAGGACAAAGGATTGGCTAAAGCTTCAAGCTCAAGACTCTTCATTTTACATTTTAGTGATCCAAGATCACATTGAGTCCATAGGAAAAGCCAATACTATCAAGGAGGGATGAGGTGTTGCTTAATGAGCCTCTTGCTTCATGTGCTTAGTGATATGCTCCAAAACCCTCAACTACTTTCCCATATCCACATATGACCTAAACCCAAAGCCTAACTCGGACCTACCGATTATTCCTATCCGGCGCCACCGAGTTTCACTTGTCATAAGCCACTGCCAAACCCTAGCAATTCGGTTCTACCGGTAGGGATCTCGGTCTCACCGAGATGGGATTGCAAACTCTCTGTTTCCCTTTCGTAACTTTTCGGTCTCACCAAAAGAGCGTATCGGTCCCACCGAGATTGCAATGTAAACTCTTTGTTTCCCTTTTGTAACTTTTCGGTCTCACCGAAAGAGCAAATCGGTCCCACCGAGTTTGCCTGACCAACTCTCTGGTTAGCTTATTACCAAACTCGCTCACCGAGTTTGTGTAATCGGTCTCACCGAGATTACGTTATGCCCAAACCCTAACCATATCGGTCCTACCGAGTTGCATGTCAGTCCCACCGAAAATCTCAAACGGTCACTAGGTTTACCTTTTCGGTCCGACCGAGTTTGTTGATTCGGTCCCACCGAGATTGGAAAACTGTGTGTAATGGTTGGATTTTGTGTGGAGGCTATATATACCCCTCCACCTCCTCTTCATTCATGGAGAGAGCCATCAGAACACATACACAATTCCAACTCATATGTTCTGAGAGAGAACTACCTACTCATGTGTTGAGACCAAGATATTCCATTCCTACCATATGAATCTTGATCTCTAGCCTTCCCCAAGTTGCTTTCCACTCAAACCTTCTTTCCACCAAATCCAAATCCTATGAGAGAGAGTTGAGTGTTGGGGATACTATCATTTGAAGCACAAGAGCAAGGAGTTCATTACCTACACACCATTTGTTACTTCTTGGAGAGTGGTGTCTCCTAGATTGGCTAGGTGTTACTTGGGAGCCTCCGACAAGATTGTGGAGTTGAACCAAGGAGTTTGTAAGGGCAAGGAGATCGCCTACTTCGTGAAGATCTACCGCTAGTGAGGCAAGTCCTTCGTGGGCGATGGCCATGGTGGGATAGACAAGGTTGCTTCTTCGTGGACCCTTCGTGGGTGGTTGCTTCTTCGTGGACCCTTCGTGGGTGGAGCCCTCCGTGGACTCGCGCAACCATTACCCTTCATGGGTGGAGCCCTCCGTGGACTCGCGCAACCGTTACCCTTCGTGGGTTGAAGTCTCCATCAACGTGGATGTAGGATAGCACCACCTATCCGAACCACGGGAAAAACATCCGTGTCTGCAATTGCGTTTGAATTCTCCAAACCCTTCCCCTTACATTCTTGCAAGTTGCATGCTTTACATTCCGCTACTCATATACTCTTTGCATGCTTGCTTGATATGTATTGTGTATGTTGAAATTGTGCCTAAAACTCCACTCAAACCAAAAAGGCCTAAAAATTGCAACTTTAGCACTAAGTGTCTAATCACCCCCCCTCTAGACACATCTACTTCTAGATCCTACACACCACTAAGGGAATCACAACATACATACAATCAAAATATCGAACACATATCAAGTTCACATGATTACTTGCAACATGATTTCTCCCGTGACCTCAAGAACAAAAGTAACTACTCATAAATGATAAACATGCTCATGATAAGAGGAGTATTAAATAACATATTGGATATGAACATATAATCTTCCACCAAATAAACCATAGAGTAATCAACTACAAGATGTAATCAACACTACTAGTCACCCACAAGCACCAATCTATAGTTCCGGTAACAAGATTGAACACAAGAGATGAACTAGGGTTTGAGAGGAGATGGTGTTGTTGAAGATGTTGATGGATATTGCCCTCCCCAAGATGGGAGAGTTGTTGGTGATGATGATGACGATGATTTCCCCCTATGGGAGGGAAGTTCTCCCGGTGGAATCGCTCCATCGGAGGGCAAAAGTGCTCCTGCCCAAGTTCCGCCTCGAGGCGGTGGCGCTCCGTCCCGAAAGTCATCTCCTTATTTTTTTTTCTAGGTCAAAATGACCTATATACCAGAAGATGGGCACCTGAGGTGGGCCTGGGTGAGCACAACCCACCAGGGCGCGCCTGGGCTCCCTGGCTTGCCCAGGTGGTGGGCCCCCTCTGGTAGTTATTTGCTCCAATAATTCACAAATATTTCATAAAAAAATCCTCGTGAAGTTCCATCTCATTTGGAGTTGTGCATAATAGGTAGCTTGACTAGCTTTTTCAGGTCCAGATTTCCAGCTGCCAGAATTCTCCCTCTGTGTATACCGTGCATATTATGAGAGAAAAGGCATTAGAATTACTCCAAAAAGCATTATTATGGATAAAAACATCATAAATAACAGTAAGAAAACATGATGCAAAATGGACATGTCAACCAACCCCTTGTGGGCAGGTTTGTCCCTCTCTTGGCCCATAAGGCCCATATCTTTGTCGGGTGTGCCCAGAACCCCTTCCATTGACCTGACATGTACCCGATACTCTCCGGAACACTTCTTGTGTCTGAATACTATCTGATGTCTACTACGCAACTTTATTCTTGTAGACACGTGTTGGGCCTCCAAGCCCAGAGTTTTGTAGGACAGTAGCAATTTTCCCTCATGTGGATGACCTAAGGTTTATAAATCCGTGGAAGGTGTAGGATGAAGATGGTCTCTCTCAAACAACCCTGCAACCAAATACAAGAAATCTCTTGTGTCCCCAACACACCCAATACAATGGCAAATTGTATAGGTGCACTAGTTCGGTGAAGAGATGGTGATAAAAGTGTAATATTGATGGTAGAAATATATTTTTATAATCTGAATAAATAAAAACAGCAAGGTAGAAAATAGTAAACGGGCACAAAAACGGTATTGCAATGCTTGAAAATGAGGCCTAGAGTCCATAATTTCACTAGTGCAATCTCTCAACAATGCTAATATGATTGGATCATATAACCATCCCTCAACGTGCAACGAGGAATCACTCCAAAGTTCCTATCTAGCGGAGAACATAAGAATAAATTGTTTGTAGGGTACGAAACCACCTCAAAGCTATTCTTTCAGTTAGATCTATTCAAGAGTTCGTACTAAAATAATACCAAAGAAAATTCATAATACTCAATCCAACACAAAGAACTTCAAAGAGTGCCCCAAGATTTCTACTGGAGAAACAAAGACAAGAACGTGCATCAACCCCTATGCATAGATTACCCCAATGTCACCTCAGGAATCCGCGAGTTGAGTGCCAAAACATATATCAAGTGAATCAATATGATACCCCATTTTCACCATGAGTATTCAATTGCAAGACATATATCAAGTGTTCTCAAATCCATAAAAGTATTCAATCTGATAACAACGAAATCTCAAAGGGAAAAACTCAATTCATCACAACAAGATAGAGAGGGGGAAACACCATATGATCCAACTATATTAACAAACCCTGCGATACATGAAGATCGTGACATCTCAAGAACATGAGAGAGAGAGAGAGATTAAACATATAGCTACTGGTACAAACCCTTAGCACCAAGGGTGGACTACTCCCTCCTCATCGTGGTGGCCGCCGGGATGATGAAGATGGCCACCGGAGATGATTCCCCCCTCCGGCAGAGTGCCGAAACGGGGTCTAGATTGGTTTTCGGTGGCTACCGAGCCTTGCGGCGGCGGAACTTCTGATCTAGGTTAACCCCGAGGGTTTTTGGAATATTTGTGAATTTATAGGTAAAGAGGGGGTGCGGGAGGCCACCGAGGTGGGCACAGCCCACCTGGGCGCGCCTGGGCCCCTAGGCGCCCTGGTGGGTTGTGCCCCCCTCGGGGCACTCCCCAGGTGCTGCTCTGGCCCATTGGTGGTCTTCTGGTCCATAGAAAATCCACAAAAAGTTTCACGGTGTTTGGACTCCGTTTGATATTGATTTCCTGCGATGTAAAAAACACGCAAAAAACAGCAACTAGCACTGGGCACTAGGTCAATAGGTTAGTACCAAAAAATGATATAAAGTTGCTATAAAATGATTATAAAACATCCTAGAATGATAATATAACAGCATGGAACTATCAAAAATTATAGATACATTGGAGACGTATCACCATCGTCCTATATATCAATCTTTATCTCTCAACCATCTCGAGACTCCTCGTCACGTCCGTGATCTCATCCGGAACTCCGAAGGTCACCAAATAACATAACTCATATAATACAAAATCGTCATCAAACGTTAAGCGTGCGGACCCTATGGGTTCAAGAACTATGTAGACATGACCGAGACACCTCTCCGGTCAATAACCAATAGCGGAACCTGGATGCTCATATTGGTTCCCACATATTCTATGAAGATGTTTATCGGTCGTACCGCAATGACAATATACGTTATTCCCTTTGTCATTGGTATGTTACTTTTCCGAGATTCGATCATCGGCATCTTCATACCTAGTTCAATCTTGTTACCAGCAAGTCTCTTTACTCGTTTTGTAATACATCATCCCGCAACTAAATCATTAGTCAGATTGCTTGCAAGGCTTCTTATGATGTGTATTACCGAGAGGGCCCAGAGATACCTCTCTGATACTCGGAGTGACAAATCCTAATCTCGATCTATGCCAACCCAACAAACATCTTCAGATACCTGTAAAGCATCTTTATAATCACCCAGTTTTGTTGTGACGTTTGATAGCACACAAGGTATTCCTACGGTATCCAGGAGTTGCATAATCTCATAGTCAAAGGAATATGTATATGAGATGAAGAAAGCAATAGCAATAAAACTTAACGATCAATATGCTAAGCTAATGGATGGGTCTTGTCCATCACATCATTCTCCTAATGATGTGATCCCGTTCATCAAATGACAACACATGTCTATGGTTGGGAAACTTGACCATCTTTGATTAACGAGCTAGTCTAGTAGAGGCTTACTAGGGACACCGTGTTTTTGTCTATGTATCCACACATGTATCAAGTTTCCGGCTAATACAATTCTAGCATGAATAACAAACATGTATCATGATATAAGGAAATATAAAATAAACAACTTTATTGTTGCCTCTAGGGCATATTTCCTTTAGACGACGCTGTAGGATCGAAAGTATGTCTAGAGGGGGGGTGATTAGACTACTTGACCAAATAAAAACTTAAACTTTTCCCAATTTTAGTTCTTGGCAGATTTTAGCTATTTTAGGACAAGTCAAGCAATCATCACACAATTCAAGCAAGCATGCAAAGAGTATATTGGCAGCGGAAAGTAAAGCATGCAACTTGCAAGAATGTAAAGGGAAGGGTTTGGAGAATTCAAACGCAATTGGAGACACGGATGTTTTTCCCGTGGTTCGGATAGGTGGTGCTATCCTACATCCACGTTGATGGAGACTTCAACCCACGAAGGGTAACGGTTGCGTGAATCCACACAGGGCTCCACCCAAGGGCAACGGTTGTGCGAGTCCACACAGGGCTCCACCCACGAAGGGTCCACGAAGAAGCAACCACCCACAAAGGGTCCACGAAGAAGCAACCTTGTCTATCCCACCATGGCCATCGCCCACGAAGGACTTGCCTCACTAGCGGTAGATCTTCACGAAGTAGGCGATCTCCTTGCCCTTACAAACTCCTTGGTTCAACTCCACAATCTTGTCGGAGGCTCCCAAGTGACACCTAGCCAATCTAGGAGACACCACTCTCCAAGAAGTAACAAATGGTGTGTAGGTAATGAACTCCTTGCTCTTGTGCTTCAAATGACAGTCTCCCCAACACTCAACTCTCTCTCATAGGATTTGGATTTGGTGAAAAGAAGATTTGAGTGGAAAGCAACTTGGGAAGGCTAGAGATCAAGATTCATATGGTAGGAATGGAATATCTTGGTCTCAACACATGAGTAGGTGGTTCTCTCTCAGAACATATGAGTTGGAATGGTGTGTGTGTTCTGATGGCTCTCTCACTGAATGAGAAAGAGGTGGAGGGGTATATATAGCCTCCACACAAAATCCAACTGTTACACAGTTTTCCAATCTCGGTGGGACTGAATCAGAAAACTCGGTCTGACCGAAATAGTAAACCTAGTGACCGTTAGGAATTTCGGTGGGACTGACATGCAACTCGGTAGGACCGATTCGGTTAGGGTTTGGGCATAACGTAATCTCGGTGAGACTGATTACACAAACTCGGTGAGACCGAATTTGGTAACTAGCTAACCAGAGAGTTGGTCAGGCAAACTCGCTGGGACCGATTTGCTCTTTCGGTGAGACCGAGTGGAACTCGGTGAGACCGAAAAGTTACAAAGGGGAAACACTGAGTTTACATTGCAATCTCGGTGGGACCGATTCGCTCTTTCGGTGGGACCGAAAAGTTACGAAAGGGAAACAGAGAGTTTGCAACCCCATCTCGGTGAGACCGAGATCCCTATCGGTAGGACCGAATTGCTAGGTTTTGGCAGTGGCTAATGACAAGTGAAACTCGGTGGCGCCGGATAGGAAGAATCGGTAGGACCGAGTTTGGCTTAGGGTTTAGGTCATATGTGGATATGGAAAAATAGTTGAGGGTTTTGGAGCATATCACTAAGCACATGAAGCAAGAGGCTCATTAAGCAACATCTCATCCCTCCTTAATAGTATTGGCTTTTCCTAAGGACTCAATGTGATCTTGGATCACTAAAATATAAAATGAAGAGTCTTGAGCTTTTGAGCTTGAGCCAATCCTTTGTCCTTAGCATTTTGAGGGTTCCACTTTCACATCCATGCCATGCCAATCATTGAGCTTTCCTGAAACAATCATCTTGGAATAGCATTAGCTCAATGAGCTATATGTTGTTATGAATTACCAAAACCACCTAGGGATAGTTGCACTTTCAATCTCCTCCTTTTTGGTAATTGATGACAACATATAGATCAAAGCTTCGACAAAAGATAATAATCATGAAATTTATCGTCGCTTTGAGAAGTATGTGATAAGTAAGAGCTCCCCCTAAATTTGTGCATATTTAAAATTTGCTTTTGGACTGCAAATGCACAAAGAATTAGAATTGTGGGTTACTCTTCCATGTCACATACATCTTGGTGGAGCGCTCAAAAATGATAAGAATGAAATACATGCACTCATCACCAAGAACAATGAATGATCACAAACGATAGATAGAATGATAATATTTAAGCAAGCATTAAGCAAACATTAAGTGTAGCTTATGATCAAACACATGATCATCAATGTCTCACAAATAATGACGTAGTATCAAGCACTCAAAAGCAAATAAGTTCGAAAAAAACAAATAAAACAAGAGAGAATAAAAGCAACACTCTCTCTCGAAGCCTATGATCTATACATTTTCTCCCCCTTTGGCAATAAGTTACCAAAAAGTTCCTAGAAAATGCATAGTGCTAAGTCGACACTCAGGCTTGATCTTCAGGTGGTGGTGGAGTCCGGAGCACTCCAAGGACGAAGCCTTCGGTAGACGTGGTCGGAGTCGAGGCTGAAGTGGATGCCGGAGCTGGTGGAACTGAGGCTGTGGCTGGTGCAGACGTTGTAGCTCTGGTGTCAGCAACTAGCAGTGCAGACGACCTCGGACCTCGTGGCACCCTCGCAAAAGCATCAGTCGTGGTCCTGCCTCTCCTCTCATTCATGTCCTCCTGGAGCTGCTCCACGGCAGTCTGTATCTCTGTCACCTTGATGTCCAAGTCATAGAACCTTTGTTACATGATCCTCTCTAAACTCGCCTGGTTCTGAGTCAGGGTGGCTATACTCTGCTCAATCCGTAGGGTGGACGCAATCAGGTAACCAAGCTACTCTTGTTTGGTTTTCAGGAAGTAATCAGATGCCTCTGCTTGAGTAGGCATCCTGGCAGCTTTCTCCTTCTTCGCCTTCTCCTTCTGAGCTTGTGCATGGGAAGATGATGGTTCATTCTCAGTCATAACAACTTCATTGTTCTCGAAATCTGGACGGATGGGCAGGTGTTCCTTATCCAACAAATATACGCCCGTGCCCATCTTGGAGTTGATGAGCTCCTGAATCTGAGGGGCATATCCACAGCTCCTCTTCTGATCTGCCGCAGTCCTTTTGATCGTTTCCACTATGAGGCTCATGACTTTGAATTTTTGAGGCACGTCAAAAACATGAAGCAAATTGATCGCGTGACCTCTGATCATCTTGTGATCTCCAGACTTGGGCAGAAGGGTGTGCCTAAGAATCCAGTTGATCGTAGGCAATCCTGATAGCAGATAATGCACTGAGCCAAACTTGAACGTGTCAAGTGCTTCATTCGGAATCTCCTTGTACATGTTGGACATGGAGTTGTGGTCCATCTTTTTCTTGGCATAAATGTCCAAGTCATCTGCTTGCTTCTCTGGAGCATTGATTAGCTTCGCCCATTCCTCAACAGTAGATTTGTACCTTGTACCTTCTGACATCCATGTGATCCTGCCATCCGGATAAAAGTGTGCTGTGGAGTAGAATTGCATGATCAGTTCCTCGTTCCACTTTGTGAGCTTCTGCCCAACAAAGTCTGCAACTCCACACGAACTAAAGCTGTCAAATACTCCAGGGTAGTACTCTTCATTGTCCTTGATATAGGTCCAGTCGACCCATCTCATGTCACATACAATTGGCTTCTTGTCAAGTAGCACTGTCTCATAGAAATCCTGCTGCTCCTTGGTATGAAACCTGTAGTCCACTGCAGTCCTTCTCCTAGAGGCGTATGGATCTGCTTCTCTCCATTTCCTGAGCCCTGAGTCTCTCCTGAGCTTCATATCCTTAGCCACAGGATGAGCATCGTTGTGGTCTGGGATCTTGGGCTTGAGCTTCCGAAGGACATTTTCTTCCTCATCCTCTGCAACAGTCTTAGGCACTGGGGCCTTGTTCTTCTCAGTGGCTGGGATGCTTCTTGTGTTTCTCTTTGGTGCACTCTTAGGCTTAGATGCAGCCTTAGGTGCTTCCTTGGGCTTGGATGCAGCTCCCCCTGACCTTATGGCATCTCCCATAAGCTTGGGTGCCTTGGGCGCTGGTGCAGCTGCCTCTTCTTCCTCTTCCTCTTCCATGATGGAAGCTTTGCCAAGCACCCTAGCCACAGTCTTTTTCACCCTCTCCTTTCTTTTCTTGCCCTCAGCTGTAGCTGGCTCTTGGGAAGTGGGCTTCTCAGTCGAGGCTCTAGCCTTTGACATGGGTTGCCTGCCTACTGGCCTTTTGATCTTCAGACCTGGCTTAGTGCCTTGGGCTGGCTCAATTCTCTTGGAAGTGGCCTCTTCCTCTGCCACATAGTCCTCATCTTCAGAATCTGAGGTTTTCTTCTTCCTTTGCCTAGTGGCAGCTTTAGGCAGGTTGCTGGGTGTGCTCCTGCTGCCATCATCTGAGGAACTTGAGGGACTAGAGCCCTCACTCAACTGCACTTGCTCCTCTGACAAGTTTTGGCTGTCACTCTGGTCTGACATGATGCAAACTGACTGCTGACCCTGTGAATAGATTATAGAGGAGATAGAGTGGATGAGCATCACAAAATGCAGAGATTTTTGCAAAAGAATAATTCAAAACCTAGTTTTAGTTTCCCACTGAAATCATCTCGGATCTACCGACTTTCAAACTCGGTGATACCGAAGCAGTTTTGGAACCTAAACTAGTGAACTCGGTAGGACCGAGTCACAGTTCGGTGGCACCGAGACTGCTAGGGTTTCACTGAGTTCAAAAATCGGTCACACCGATAAGTAATTCTCGGTCAGACCGAGTCTCACTTGTGCAATGGCATAAGCCAAGTCGGTGGGACCGAGTTTTTCAACTCGGTGGGTCCGAGATGGTTTCGCCGGAGACCTAAACCTAGAATTTTCGAATCAAACCTAATCTATGAGCGTTTTGACTGGATAGGAGTTTATCAAACGTGGCTAGAAACAATATGATCACAATGTGCTAGGAATCAGATTGAGGAATAGCACAAAGATCAAGTCCATACCCTAGTTCGGCGGGGACTTGCTACGGCGGCAACGGCGGGGCAGAAATCCCGTTGACGGCGACGGAGACCAGCGACTGGAGGCTGCTGGCGGCGAGAAGATGATCCGGAGACCTCGAGGGCAGAGCAGGCTATCGCGCGGGCGAAGGGGTTCGTAGAAATTTCCAAATTTTGCCCCTGACTATATATAGCCCGACCCTGTCGGTGTGACCAAGTGGAACAACTCGGTGGCACCGAGATTCATAACTGCGTGCAGTTATTGAAACTCGGGGTGACCGAAAGGTACAAATCGGCTGCACCGAGATCGAAAACCTAGATCAACTTAATGATCTCGGTAGGACCGAAAGTGGAGTATCGGTCAGACCGAGAATCATAAAGAGGTTTTGGAAGTTTAAGTTTATGACGAATCGGGGACTCCGAGCGCTCCTCACACAGAGTGGTTCGAATCTGACTTGATCAAATTTTGTGATGCAGCATGAAAAGAGTTTGAGACGAGAAAAGCATAGATAGCTAGAGGAGGTTCTTAGGCATTCTTGTCCATCCACTTGGCAAAAAAAAGAGATAAAGCCGAACAATCAAAGCAACAAGTGGATGTCCTCGAATGAGTAAAATATGCAACCAGCATGCTCACACAATAAGATGGCAAATGAAATATGTGGCAAGGCATGCACAACCAATTCTAGCATCTATCAAGCAATTTGCGATGACTAGGTCATCTATATATGAGTATATTGACTTAGGAGTCAAGTGAGAACACTTGATCATAGGTCATACTCATCATTTAAGCTCAAGTGGGGTTACCACTTTTACATAAAGCATTGTTGTGTTCACATCTTTAGAGTTGCTTTAGCTCAAGTCTTAAGCTCCCCCTAGATGTGATATCCCCCCTAAGAGGGATGAACTAACCTTGGGTTTTGTCGATGATGACTTCATGTAGATATTGAAGATGTGGATGCTCAATGTTGATGTAGATCTCTTGGAGCTATCCATTTGAGTGAATTGCACTTTCAATACCTACATGGGTTAGTCCCACAAGGAACAAACAAGGATATCCATAGACATAGAGTGATGCACACAAAAGATGATGTCCATGAAAACTTTTAGGTTACCTTGTCCCTTGTCTTACCAACAAGAGGGTTTGTGACTCCTTGAACTAGTGCAAGATGTGGAAGTTGATTGCACTTGTTCTTGCCAAAATGATAAGAGTGAAGTATGTTGGTGGAGTCACCCTATAGAACTCTCTAGTTCTTCTTCTTTTGGATCCACATCATCTTGATGGGAATCCTTGGAGTTGTAGTCGTACTTGATGAAGTGGAACTTGAAGTAGTCTTGGGAATCCACTTGACTAAGGTCTTAGGAGCTTCTTCAAATGCATCAATTTCCTCTTGAAGCTTGTCCTTGCCTTTTTGCTCGTAGTTTTGTGGTGGAAGATCATCTTGAGCTTGTGTCCCCTTGAAAGAAGTATACTTCTCTTGTTGAGGGACAAACTTTGTCTTGGGGTATTGATCTTCTTCCCATTCAACTCCATTGGCATTGAACTTTCGTTCAAAACCAACACCTTGATTCTTTTGGTGCATTCCTTGCTTGCGCACAATTTCCTCGAATTGCTTACTCCCAGCAAGGCTTTTGTACACTCCTTTCTCTATAATTCCCTTCAATAAGCTATTTTCTTGCTCAAGTGTAACTTGGCTAAGAGAATCATTAGTGGAATCAAGAGAACTACTAGAAGCAACAATATTGAATTTAGCATAATCATTGTTACTACTAGAGGAAGAATCTTTCTTGTTAGACTTGACTTGAGGCATGTAAGTGGATAAGAGTAAACGCTTGGCAATGTAAGAAGAACTTTTCTTGCGGAGATCATCATTGATTGCCTTTAAGAACTCATGCTCTTGCTCAAGATTGAGCTTTTCAAAGCGTAGTTTCTCATGAGCCCTTAAAAGTTCTCGATGGTCTTCGAAGATAGTGTCATGAGCTAACTTAAGAGTTTTTAGTTCTTTAGTTAGAGCCTCAATCTTCTCCTTATCATTGTCATTCGTTTTATCTTGATTAGCATGATTAATTGGTCTTTCATCATAGTATTCATCACTAGAGTTGTCACCAAGCAAATCATCGCCTAACAAGTCATCTTCGTCACTATTGAAATCAACATACTCGGGGTGTGTTACCTTAGGACCTTTGGCCATGAAGCATCTTCCAATTCCTTCATTTGGTGAGTCAAATATGTCGTAGGAGTTGGTTGACACAAGTGCTAGACCGGCAACACCTTCATCTTGAGTATCTGCGGAGTCGGAGTGATAACTTCTCTCGGAGTGGCTGTTGGAGTCGGATACCCATTCACCAACATGAGCTTGATGTCTTCGTCTTGTGTAGCTCCTTGATGATTTTTCCTTCCTTTCCGAATCATTGCTTCTCCGTGAGTATCTTCGTTCATAACGATCATCTCTACTCCTTCTCTCTCTTGCTGGTGATCCTTTGCTTCTTATTTTTGGAGAATCTTTTCTTCTCTTGTAGGGAGCCGTACACTCATTGTAATAGTGTCCGGGTCTTCCACAATTGTAACAGTTTCGCTCTCGACTAGAAGATCTTTTGTCATTGTAGGACCTTGACTTGGAGCTTCTATCTTTGCTTCTACTCTTGTAGAACTTGTTGAAGTTCTTCACCATTAAGCTCAATTCTTCATTGAAGTCTTGTTTCTCACTTGATGATGTAGGGGCTTCACATGAGGCTTTATAGGCACCACTTGATTTGTTGTGAAGTTCCTCTTTATCCTTAAGTGACATCTCATGAGCAACAATTCTTCCAATCACCTCCGTTGGCTTGAGATCTTTGTAATTGGGCATCATTTGGATTAATGTGCACACGGTATCATATTTTCCATCCAAGGCTCTTAGGATCTTCTTGATGATGAATCTATCGGTCATCTCTTCACTTCCTAAGTCGGCAATCTCATTTGTGATGAGAGCAAGCCTAGAGTACATTTCAGCGACACCTTCGCCATCCTTCATCTTGAACTTGTCAAGTTGGCTTTGAAGCACATCCAACTTGGATTCCTTGACGGAGTCGGTACCTTCATGCATATCAATCAAAGTGTCCCAAATTTCCTTTGCATTCTCAAGACGGCTGATTTTGTTGAATTCTTCGGGGCACAATCCGTTGAAGAGAATATCACAAGCTTGAGCATTGTATTGCAACATCTTCAACTCATCCGCGGTAGCTTCACGGTTTGGTTCTCTCCCATCAAAGAAGTCACCTTGCAAACCAACACACACAATAGCCCAAATGGCGGGGTTATGTCCAAGAATATGCATTTTCATTTTATGCTTCCAACTAGCAAAATTAGTACCATCAAAGTAAGGACCTCTACGGTGATAATTTCCCTCGCTAGACGCCATACTCTCCTAGGTTGTGAAACCAAGGCTATGACCACCAAAAGCTATGGAGATCAAGCAAATGGAGACCAAAGCTGTGATACCACTTGTAGGATCGAAAGTATGTCTAGAGGGGGGGTGATTAGACTACTTGACCAAATAAAAACTTAACCTTTTCCCAATTTTAGTTCTTGGAAGATTTTACCTATTTTAGGACAAGTCAAGCAATCATCACACAATTCAAGCAAGCATGCAAAGAGTATATTGGCAGCGGAAAGTAAAGCATGCAACTTGCAAGAATGTAAAGGGAAGGGTTTGGAGAATTCAAACGCAATTGGAGACACGGATGTTTTTCCCGTGGTTCGGATAGGTGGTGCTATCCTACATCCACGTTGATGGAGACTTCAACCCACGAAGGGTAACGGTTGCGCGAGTCCACACAAGGCTCCACCCAAGGGCAACGGTTGCGCGAGTCCACACAGGGCTCCACCCACGAAGGGTCCACGAAGAAGCAACCACCCACAAAGGGTCCACGAAGAAGCAACCTTGTCTATCCCACCATGGCCATCGCCCACGAAGGACTTGCCTCACTAGCGGTAGATCTTCACGAAGTAGGCGATCTCCTTGCCCTTAAAAACTCCTTGGTTCAACTCCACAATCTTGTCGGAGGCTCCCAAGTGACACCTAGCCAATCTAGGAGACACCACTCTCCAAGAAGTAACAAATGGTGTGTAGGTAATGAACTCCTTGCTCTTGTGCTTCAAATGATAGTCTCCCCAACACTCAACTCTTTCTCATAGGATTTGGATTTGGTGAAAAGAAGATTTGAGTTGAAAGCAACTTGGGAAGGCTAGAGATCAAGATTCATATGGTAGGAATGGAATATCTTGGTCTCAACACATGAGTAGGTGGTTCTCTCTCAGAACATATGAGTTGGAATGGTGTGTGTGTTCTGATGGCTCTCTCACTGAATGAGAAAGAGGTGGAGGGGTATATATAGCCTCCACACAAAATCCAACCGTTACACAGTTTTCCAATCTCGGTGGGACCGAATCAGAAAACTCGGTCTGACCGAAATAGTAAACCTAGTGACCGTTAGGAATTTCGGTGGGACTGACATGCAACTCGGTAGGACCGATTCGGTTAGGGTTTGGGCATAACGTAATCTCGGTGAGACTGATTACACAAACTCGGTGAGACCGAATTTGGTAACTAGCTAACCAGAGAGTTGGTAAGGCAAACTCGGTGGGACCGATTTGCTCTTTCGGTGAGACCGAGTGGAACTCGGTGAGACCGAAAAGTTACAAAGGGGAAACACTGAGTTTACATTGCAATCTCGGTGGGACCGATTCGCCCTTTAGGTGGGACCGAAAAGTTACGAAAGGGAAACAGAGAGTTTGCAACCCCATCTCGGTGAGACCGAGATCCCTATCGGTAGGACCGAATTGCTAGGGTTTGGCAGTGGCTAATGACAAGTGAAACTCGGTGGCGCCGGATAGGAAGAATCGGTAGGACCGAGTTTGGCTTAGGGTTTAGGTCATATGTGGATATGGAAAAATAGTTGAGGGTTTTGGAGCATATCACTAAGCACATGAAGCAAGAGGCTCATTAAGCAACACCTCATCCCTCCTTAATAGTATTGGCTTTTCCTAAGGACTCAATGTGATCTTGGATCACTAAAATATAAAATGAAGAGTCTTGAGCTTTTGAGCTTGAGCCAATCCTTTGTCCTTAGCATTTTGAGGGTTCCACTTTCACATCCATGCCATGCCAATCATTGAGCTTTCCTGAAACAATCATCTTGGAATAGCATTAGCTCAATGAGCTATATGTTGTTATGAATTACCAAAACCACCTAGGGATAGTTGCACTTTCAGACGCCCTCCTCGCGGCCGCGGCGCCGGACGGCGATCTCCTCAAGGGCGCGGCGGTGGCGCTCCATCCCCTGCCGGACGTAGTCGCCCCGCGCCCATTTGAGGCCGGTCTCCTCATCGACGGCCATGGCCTGGTGCTCCTTCACATGAAGGACTGTCGGCTCGGTATTCGGCTTGACAAGGCGGAAGGAGGGAGGTGAAGGGACACGGCCGCCCTCGTTGATGATGAGAGTGCACCGCGGGTCCGCCGCCTGAGCGGCGTCTCCTGTGGCTCCGGCTTGACGGGGAGGAGCGCCGGCGACCCTGAGGAACGGGAGACCAACAAGGACGACGACGACGCCTCCATTCGCCTCGGCGTCCAGGAGATGCTGCGGCAGCGACAGAAGGAGGGGCACAGAGTACTCCATGCGCGGTGAGTTATTGGCCTTGATGTGCTCGAGGACGGCTTCGAGCGTGCGCCGGGGTTGCCCCACCATTGGCGCCGCCCCTCGGAGTTGTGGCGGCCACGGGGTTTAACGCCGTTTGTGGCAGCCAGCTGGTCGGCGTGGCAGTGCTCGAAGTACGCTGTCCACATGTTGTGGCTGTCGGGGTCGTACCTCGGCTGCTGCCGCGCGTGCTCGGGCAACGACGACCTGATGCGCATGATCTCGGCGTGCCGTTCAGCATCGGAGGGCGGCGGGGGCACCTGGACTCCGTCGGCGCTGAGCCTCCACGAGCCCGGCACCCGCGTGTCGGGCGGCGCCGGGTAGTCTACCTCGTAGAGGAGACGGGCCTCCGCCTCGTGCAGGTGGCGGCGGCCGAAGCCATTGGCCGCCGCTCCATCGTCGGGGAAACATTCGGCCATCGTTGGCGAAGGAGAGAGAGGGAGCCCGAAGCGAAGGAGAGGAGGGGGCATCGGCGGCGAGAGAGAGAAAGAGGCGTCGGCGGCGAGAGAGAGCGGTTGTGGCAAGTGTGCAGCCAGCGGCGAGAGAGGGCGCCTTTTATAGCGGCGAGTGGGCGCCGAGCGGGCGGCAGCAGTGTGGACGCGTAGTGGGGAGGGGCGGGACGCGCGGCGGTGGCGTGCCTTCACTGCGCCACCCGTGAATCAATGGAAGGCTGACCGGCGGTAGCCTTTGCATTGATTCCCGAGGGAAACCGAGGCGATGAGGACGACGAAGATTCTCGGCGACGCGTAGCCGCTGACTCGATGGGTCCATCAGTTTTTGTGCCAAAATTGTTTCCCCCGATGTCCCCGGGCGCCCCCCAGCGCGCCGGGTTTGGCCTGGATCCGCCGGCGCCAAATTTGGCCCTAACCAGCGAAAAATGGGCTTCTAGGGGCGCGACTGGGCTGGTTTTTTTTTTGAGCTGGCGATAAAAGGGGC